>NW_027228843.1:0-33048 GCF_019399895.1 Cardiocondyla obscurior | reverse complement strand
CTGGAAAAGGTTAGACGCTAAAAATGGTCACGTGGGCATCTGCTGACGTCACCGCACGTCACGTGGTCAGATTTTCAAAAATTTTTTTTTTGTTTTTCGTCAATATCTTCGCCCTGGAAGGGGTAGACGCTAAAATGGTCACGTGGGCATCTGCTGACGTCACCGCACGACGTCACGTGGTCAGATTTTCAAAATTTTTTTTGTTTTTCGTCAATATCTTCGCCTCTGGAAAGGTAGAACGCTAAAATGGTCACGTGGGCATCTGCTGACGTCACCGCACGACGTCACGTGGTCAGATTTTCAAAATTTTTTCGTTTTTCGTCAATATCTTGCCCCTGGAAAAGTAGACGCTAAAAATGGTCACGTGGGCATCTGCTGACGTCACCACACGACGTCACGTGGTCAGATTTTCAAAAATTTTTTTTTTGGTTTTTCGTCAATATCTTCGCCCCTGGAGGGGGTAGGACGCTAAAAATGGTCACGTGGGCATCTGCTGACGTCACCGCACGACGTCACGTGGTCAGATTTTCAAAAATTTTTTTTTGTTTTTTGTCAATATTTTCGCTCCTGAAAAGGGTAGGACGCTAAAAATGATCACGTGGGCATCTGCTGACGTCACCGCACGACGTCACGTGGTCAGATTTTCAAAAATTCCTCTTTCGTTTTTCGTCAATATCTTCGCTTTTGGAGGGGGTAGGACGCTAAAAATGGTCATGTGAGCATCTGCTGACGTCACAACGATCACGTGGTCAGATTTTCAAAAATTTTTTTTTGTTTTTCGTCAATATCTCGCCCCTGGAGGGTAGACGCTAAAAATGGTCACGTGGGCATCTGCTGACGTCACCGCACGACGTCACGTGGTCAGATTTTCAAAAATTTTTTTGTTTTTTGTCAATATCTTTGCCCTTGAAGGGGGTAGGACGCTAAAATGGTCACGTGGGCATCTGCTGACGTCACCGCACGACGTCACGTGGTCAGATTTTCAAAAATTTTTTTTTGTTTTTCGTCAATATTTTCTGCCCTGGAAGGGGTAGAACGCTAAAAATAGTCACGTGGGCATCTGCTGACGTCACCGCACGACGTCACGTGGTCAGATTTTCAAAATTTTTTTTTCGTTTTTCGTCAATATCTTCGCCCCTGGAAGGGGTAGGACGCTAAAAATGGTCACGTGGGCATCTGCTGACGTCACCGCACGACGTCACGTGGTCAGATTTTCAAAAATTTTTTTCGTTTTTCGTCAATATCTTCGCCCCTGGAAAAGTAAACGCTAAAATGGTCACGGGCATCTGCTGACGTCACCGCACGACGTCACGTGGTCAGATTTTCAAAATTTTTTTTTCGTTTTTCGTCAATATCTTCCGCCCCTGGAAGGGGTAGACGCTAAAATGGTCACGTGGGCATCTGCTGACGTCACCGCACGACGTCGTGGTCAGATTTTCAAAAATTTTGTTTTTTGTCAATATCTTCGCCTGAAAGAATAAACGCTAAAAATGGTCACGTGGGCATCTGCTGACGTCACCGCACGACGTCACGTGGTCAGATTTTCAAAAATTTTTTTTTTGTTTTTCGTCAATATCTTCGCTTCTGGGAAGTAGGACGCTAATAATGGTCACGTGGGCATCTGCTGACGTCACCGCACGACGTCACGTGGTCAGATTTAAAAAAATTTTTTTTTCGTTTTTCGTCAAAATCTTCGCCTTTGGAGGGGGTAAAACGCTAAAAATGGTCACGTGGGCATCTGCTGACGTCACCGCACGACGTCACGTGGTCAGATTTTCAAAAATTTTTTTTTGTTTTTTGTCAATATTTCCGTTTTTGAGGGGGTAGGACGCTAAAAATGGTCACGTGGGCATTTGCTGACGTCACCGCACGACGTCACGTGGTCAGATTTTCAAAATTTTTTTGTTTTTTGTCAATATCTTTGCCCTTGGAAAGGGTAGACGCTAAAAATGGTCACGTGGGCATCTGCTGACGTCACCGCACGACGTCACGTGGTCAGATTTTCAAAAATTTTTTTTGTTTTTCGTCAATATTTTCGCCCTGGAAAAGGTTAGAACGCTAAAAATGGTCACGTGGGCATCTGCTGACGTCACCGCACGATCACGTGGTCAGATTTTAAAAAATTTTTTTCGTTTTTCGTCAATATCTTCGCCTTGGAAGGGTAGGACGCTAAAAATGGTCACGTGGGCATCTGCTGACGTCACCGCTCGATGTCACGTGGTCAGATTTTCAAAAATTTTTTTTGTTTTTCGTCAATATCTCCGCCTCTGGAAAGGGTAGAACGCTAAAAATGGTCACGTGGGCATCTGCTGACGTCACCGCACGACGTCACGTGGTCAGATTTTCAAAATTTTTTTCGTTTTTCGTCAATATCTTGCCCTGGAAGGGTAGGACGCTAAAAATGGTCACGTGGGCATCTGCTGACGTCACCGCACGACGTCACGTGGTCAGATTTTCAAAAATTTTTTTTTTTGTCAATATCTTCGCCCTTGGAAGGGGTAGGACGCTAAAAATGGTCACGTGGGCATCTGCTGACGTCACCGCACGACGTCACGTGGTCAGATTTTCAAAAATTTTTTTTTGTTTTTCGTCAATATCTTCGCTTCTGGTAGGACGCTAAAAATGGTCACGTGGGCATCTGTTGACGTCACCGCACGACGTCACGTAATCAGATTTTCAAAAATTTTTTTTTTGTTTATCGTAAATATCTTCGCCCCTGAAAGGGGTAGGACGCTAAAAATGGTCACGTGGGCATCTGCTGACGTCACCGCACGACGTCACGTTGTCAGATTTTCAAAAATTTTTTTCGTTTTTCGTCAATATCTTCGCTCCTGAAGGGGTAGACGCTAAAAATGGTCACGTGGGCATCTGCTGACGTCACCGCACGACGTCACGTGGTCAGATTTTCAAAAATTTTTTTTGTTTTTCGTCAATATCTCGCCCTGAAGGGGTAGGACGCTAAAAATGTCACGGGCATCTGCTGACGTCACCGCACGACGTCACGTGGTCAGATTTTCAAAAATTTTTTTCGTTTTTCGTCAATATCTCGCTTCTGAAGGGGTAGGACGCTAAAAATGGTCACGTGGGCATCTGCTGACGTCACCGCACGACGTCACGTGGTCAGATTTTCAAAAATTTTTTTTTGTTTTTCGTCAATATCTTCGCTTCTGAAAGGGGTAGGACGCTAAAATGGTCACGTGGGCATCTGCTGACGTCACCGCACGACGTCACGTGGTCAGATTTTCAAAAATTTTTTTCGTTTTTGTCAATATCTTCGCCCTGGAAGGGGTAGGACGCTAAAAATGGTCACGTGGGCATCTGCTGACGTCACCGCACGACGTCACGTGGTCAGATTTTCAAAATTTTTTTTTGTTTTTTGTCAATATTTGCTTTGAGGGGGTAGGACGCTAAAATGGTCACGTGGGCATCTGCTGACGTCACCGCACGACGTCACGTGGTCAGATTTTCAAAAATTTTTTTCGTTTTTGTCAATATCTTTGCCCTTGGAAAGGGTAGGACGCTAAAAATGGTCACGTGGGCATCTGCTGACGTCACCGCACGACGTCACGTGGTTAGATTTTCAAAAATTTTTTTTTGTTTTTTGTCAATATCTTCGTTTTTGGAGAAAGTAAGACGCTAAAAATGGTCACGTGGGCATCTGCTGACGTTACCGCACGACGTCACGTGGTCAAATTTTCAAAAATTTTTTTTTTGTTTTTTGTCAATATCTTTGCCCTTGGAAAGGTAGGACGCTAAAAATGGTCACGGGCATCTGCTGACGTCACCGCACGACGTCACGTGGTCAGATTTAAAAAAATTTTTTTCGTTTTTCGTCAATATCGTCGTTCCTGGAAAGGGTAGGACGCTAAGAATGGTCACGTGGGCATCTGCTGACGTCACCGCACGACGTCACGTGGTCAGATTTTCAAAAATTTTTTTTTTGTTTTTTGTCAATATCTTTGCCCTTGAAGGGGGTAGGACGCTAAAAATGGTCACGTGGGCATCTGCTGACGTCACCGCACGACGTCACGTGGTCAGATTTTCAAATATTTCTTTTTGTTTTTCAATATCTTCGCCTCTGAAAAGGTAGGACGCTAAAAATGGTCACGTGGGCATCTGCGGACGTCACCGCACGACGTCACGTGGTCAGATTTTCAAAAATTTTTTGTTTTTTGTCAATATCTTCGCCCCTGGAGGGTAGACGCTAAAAATGGTTACGTGGGCATCTGCTGACGTCACCGCACGACGTCACGTGGTTAAATTTAAAAAATTTTTTTTTGTTTTTCGTCAATTTCTTCGCCCCTGGAGGGGTAGGACGCTAAAATTGTCACGTGGGCATCTGCTGACGTCACCGCACGACGTTACGTGGTCAGATTTTTAAAAAAATTTTTTTGTTTTTGTCAATATCTTTGCCCTGAAAGGGTAGGACGCTAAAAATGGTCACGTGGGCATCTGCTGACGTCACCGTACGACGACACGTGGTCAGATTTTCAAAAATTTTTTTTTTTTTGTCAATATCTTGCCCCTGGAAAGGTAGGACGCTAAAATGGTCACGTGGGCATCTGCTGACGTCACCGCACGTCACGTGGTCAGATTTTCAAAAATTTTTTTTTCGTTTTTCGTCAATATCTTCGCCCTTGGAAAGGGTAGGACGCTAAAAATGGTCACGTGGGCATCTGCTGACGTCACCGCACGACGTCACGTGGTCAGATTTTCAAGAATTTTTTTTTCGTTTTTCGTCAATATCTTCGCCCCTGGAAAGAGTAGGACGCTAAAAATGGTCACGGGCATCTGCTGACGTCACCGCACGACGTCACGTGGTCAGATTTTCAAAAATTTTTTTCGTTTTTCGTCAATATCTTCGCCCCTGGAAGGGGTAGACGCTAAAATGGTCACGTGGGCATCTGCTGACGTCACCGCACGACGTCACGTGGTCAGATTTTCAAAAATTTTTCGTTTTTCGTCAATATCTGCCCCTGGAAGGGTAGGACGCTAAAAATGGTCACGTGGGCATCTGCTGACGTCACCGCACGACGTCACGTGGTAGATTTTCAAAAATTTTTTTTTCGTTTTTCGTCAATATTTTCGCTTCTGAAGGAAGTAGGACGCTAAAAATGATCACGTGGGCATTTGCTGACGTCACCGCACGACGTCACGTGGTCAGATTTTCAAAAATTTTTTTTTCGTTTTTCGTCAATATCTTCGCTCCTGGCAGGGGTAAGACGCTAAAAATGGTCACGTGGGCATCTGCTGACGTCACCGCACGACGTCACGTGGTCAGATTTTCAAAAATTTCTTTCTTGTTTTTCGTCAATATCTTTGTCCCTGAAGGGGTAGGACGCTAAAAATGATCACGTGGGCATCTGCTGACGTCACCGCACGACGTCACGTGGTCAGATTTTCAAAAATTTTTTTTTCGTTTTTCGTCAATATCTTCGCCCTTGGAAAAAGTAGGACGCTAAAAATGGTCACGTGGGCATCTGCTAACGTCACCGCACGACGTCACGTGGTCAGATATTCAAAAATTTTTTTTTTGTTTTTTGTCAATATTTTTGCCCTTGAAAAGGGAAGGACGCTAAAAATGGTCACGGGCATCTGCTGACGTCACCGCACGACGTCACGTGGTCAGATTTTCAAATATTTTTTTGTTTTTTGTCAATATCTTGCCCTTGGAAAGGGAAGGACGCTAAAAATGGTCACGTGGGCATCTGCTGACGTCACCGCATGACGTCACGTGGTCAGATTTTCAAAAATTTTTTTTTGTTTTTGTCAATATCTTCGCTTCTGGAGAAGGTAGGACGCTAAAATGGTCACGTGGGCATCTGCTGACGTCACCGCACGACGTCACGTGGTCAGATTTTCAAAAATTTTTTTTTGTTTTTCGTCAATATCTTCGCCCCTGGAAGGGGTAGGACGCTAAAAATGGTCACGTGGGCATCTGCTGACGTCACCACACGACGCGTGGTCAGATTTTCAAAAATTTTTTTTTTTCGTTTTTCGTTATTCGCTTCTGAAGGGGGTAGGACGCTAAAAATGGTCACGTGGGCATCTGCTGACGTCACCGCACGACGTCACGTGGTCAGATTTTCAAAAATTTTTTTTTCGTTTTTCGTCAATATCTTCGCCCTTGGAAGGGGTAGGACGCTAAAAATGGTCACGTGGGCATCTGCTGACGTCACCGCACGACGTCACGTGGTCAGATTTTCAAAAATTTTTTTTTTGTTTTTGTCAACATTTCTGTTTTTGGAGAGGGTAGGACGCTAAAAATGGTCACGTGGGCATTTGCTGACGTCACCGCACGACGTCACGTGGTCAGATTTTCAAAATTTTCTTTTTGCTTTTTGACAATATCTTTGCCCTTGGAAAGGGTAGACGCTAAAAATGGTCACGTGGGCATCTGCTGACGTCACCGCACGACGTCACGTGGTCAGATTTTCAAAAATTTTTTTGTTTTTGTCAATATCTTCGCCCCTGGAGAAGGTAGGACGCTAAAATGGTCACGTGGGCATCTGCTGACGTCACCGCACGACGTCACGTGGTCAGATTTTCAAAATTTTTTTTTGTTTTTTGTCAATATCTTTGTTCTTGGAAAGGGTAGGACGCTAAAAATGGTCACGTGGGCATCTGCTGACGTCACCGCACGACGTCACGTGGTCAGATTTAAAAAAATTTTTTTTTCGTTTTTCGTCAATATCTTCGTTCCTGGAAAGGGTAAGACGCTAAAAATGGTCACGTGGGCATCTGCTGACGTCACCGCACAACGTCACGTGGTCAGATTTTCAAAAAATTTTTTGTTTTTTGTCAATATCTTGCCCTTGAAGGGGTAGGACGCTAAAAATGGTCACGTGGGCATCTGCTGACGTCACCGCACAACGTCACGTGGTCAGATTTTCAAAAATTTTTTTATTTGTTTTCTGTCAATATCTCCGCCTCTGAAAAAGTTAGAACGCTGAAAATGGTCACGTGGGTATCTGCTGAAGTCATCGCACGACGTCACGTAGTTAAATTTTCAAAAATTTTTTTTCGTTTTTTGTCAATATCTTCGCCCCTGGAGGGGGTAGGACGCTAAAAATGGTCACGTGGGCATCTGCTGACGTCACCGCACGACGTCACGTGGTCAGATTTTCAAAAATTTTTTTTTTGTTTTTCGTCAATATCTTCGCCCCTGAGAAGGTAGGACGCTAAGAATGGTCACGTGGGCATCTGCTGACGTCACCGCACGACGTCACGTGGTCAGATTAAAAAAAATTTTTTTTTTGTTTTTTGTCAATATCTTTGCCCCTGGAAGGGGTAGGACGCTAAAAATGGTCACGTGGGCATCTGCTGACGTCACCGCACGACGTCACGTGGTCAGATTTTCAAATATATTTTTTTTTTTTGTCAATATCTTTGCCCTGGAAAGGGTAGACGCTAAAAATGGTCACGTGGGCATCTGCTGACGTCACCGCACGACGTCACGTGGTCAGATTTTCAAAATTTTTTTTTGTTTTTTGTCAATATCTTCGCCCTTGGAAGGGGTAGACGCTAAAAATGGTCACGTGGGCATCTGCTGACGTCACCGCACGACGTCACGTGGTCAGATTTTCAAAAATTTTTTTCGTTTTTGTCAATATCTTCGCCCCTGGAAAGAGTAGGACGCTAAAAATGGTCACGTGGGCATCTGCTGACGTCACCGCACGACGTCACGTGGTCAGATTTTCAAAATTTTTTTTTTGTTTTTCGTCAATATCTTCGCCCCTGGAAGGGGTAGGACGCTAAAAATGGTCACGTGGGCATCTGCTGACGTCACCGCACGACGTCACGTGGACAGATTTTCAAAAATTTTTTTCGTTTTTCGTCAATATCTTCGCCCTGGAAGGGGTAGGACGCTAAAAATGGTCACGCGGGCATCTGCTGACGTCACCGCACGACGTCACGTGGTCAGATTTTCAAAAATTTTTTTTTCGTTTTTCGTCAATATCTTCGCTCCTGAAGGGGGTAGGACGCTAAAAATGGTCACGTGGGCATCTGCTGACGTCACCGCACGACGTCACGTGGTCTTCAAAATTTTTTTTTGTTTTTCGTCAATATCTTCGCTCCTGAAGGGGGTAGGACGCTAAAAATGGTCACGTGGGCATCTGCTGACGTCACCGCACGACGTCACGTGGTCAGATTTTCAAAAATTTTTTTTTCGTTTTTCGTCAATATCTTCGCTCCTGAAGGGGGTAGGACGCTAAAAATGATCACGTGGGCATCTGCTGACGTCACCGCACGACGTCACGTGGTCAGATTTTCAAAAATTTTATTTTCGTTTTTCGTCAATATCTTCGCCCTTGGAAGGGGTAGGACGCTAAAAATGGTCACGAGGGCATCTGCTGACGTCACCGCACGACGTCACGTGGTCAAATATTCAAAAATTTTTTTTTTTGTTTTTTGTCAATATCTTCGCTTCTGGAGAGGGTAGGACGCTAAAAATGGTCACGTGGGCATCTGCTGACGTCACCGCACGACGTCACGTGGTCAGATTTTCAAAAATTTTTTTGTTTTTTGTCAATATCTTTGCCCTTGAAAGGGTAGGACGCTAAAATGGTCACGTGGGCATCTGCTGACGTCACCGCACGACGTCACGTGGTCAGATTTTCAAAATTTTTTTTTGTTTTTTGTCAATATCTTCGCTTCTGGAGAAGGTAGGACGCTAAAAATGGTCACGTGGGCATCTGCTGACGTCACCGCACGACGTCACGTGGTCAGATTTTCAAATATTTTTTTTTTGTTTTTTGTCAATATCTTTGCCCTTGGAAAGGGTAGGACGCTAAAAATGATCACGTGGGCATCTGCTGACGTCACCGCACGACGTCACGTGGTCAGATTTAAAAAAAATTTTTTTTTGTTTTTCGTCAATATCGTCGTTCCTGGAAAGGGTAGGACGCTAAGAATGGTCACGTGGGCATCTGCTGACGTCACCGCACGACGTCACGTGGTCAGATTTTCAAAAATTTTTTTTTTGTTTTTTGTCAATATCTTTGCCCTGAAGGGGTAGGACGCTAAAAATGGTCACGTGGGCATCTGCTGACGTCACCGCACGACGTCACGTGGTCAGATTTTCAAAAATTTTTTTGTTTTTCGTCAATATCTTCGCCCTCTGAAAAGGGTAGGACACTAAAAATGGTCACGTGAGCATCTGCTGACGTCACCGCACGACGTCACTTAGTCAGATTTTCAAAAATTTTTTTTTTGTTTTTTGTCAATATCTTCGCCCCAGGAGGGGGTAGGACGCTAAAAATGGTCACGTGGGCATCTGCTGACGTTGCCGCACGACGTCACGTGGTCAGATTTTCAAAAATTTTTTTTTTGGTTTTTCGTCAATATCTTCGCCCCTGGAGGGGGTAGGACGCTAAGAATGGTCACGTGGGCATCTGCTGACGTCACCGCACGACGTCACGTGGTCAGATTAAAAAAAATTTTTTTTTTGTTTTTTGTCAATATCTTTGCCCCTGGAAGGGGTAGGACGCTAAAAATGGTCACGCGGGCATCTGCTGACGTCACCGCACGACGTCACGTGGTCAGATTTTCAAATATATTTTTTTTTTTGTCAATATCTTTGCCCCTGGAAAGGGTAGGACGCTAAAAATGGTCACGTGGGCATCTGCTGACGTCACCGCACGACGTCACGTGGTCAGATTTTCAAAAATTTTTTTTTCGTTTTTCGTCAATATCTTTGCTCCTGGAAAAGGTAGGACGCTAAAAATGGTCACGTGGGCATCTGCTGACGTCACCGCACGACGTCACGTCGTCAGATTTTCAAAAATTTTTTTTCTGTTTTTCGTCAATATCTTCGCCTCTGAAAAGGGTAGGACGCTAAAAATGGTCACGTTCTGCTGACGTCACCGCACGACGTCACGTCGTCAGATTTTCAAAAATTTCTTTTTCGTTTTTTGTCAATATCTTCGCCCCTGGAGGGGGTAGGACGCTAAAAATGGTCACGTGGGCATCTGCTGACGTCACCGCACGACGTCACGTGGTCAGATTTTCAAAAATTTTTTTTGTTTTTCGTCAATATCTTCGCCCCTGGAGGGGTAGGACGCTAAAAATGGTCACGTGGGCATCTGCTGACGTCACCGCACGACGTCACGTGGTCAGATTTCAAAAATTTTTTTTTGTTTTTTGTCAATTTCTTTGCCCTTGGAAGGGGTAGGACGCTAAAAATGGTCACGTGGGCATCTGCAGACGTCACCGCACGACGTCACGTGGTCAAATTTTCAAAAATTTTTTTGTTTTTGTCAATATCTTTGCCCTGGAAAGGTAGGACGCTAAAATGGTCACGTGGGCATCTGCTGACGTCACCGCACGACGTCACGTGGTCAGATTTTCAAAAATTTTTATTTCGTTTTTTGTCAATATCTTCGCCCTTGGAAGGGGTAGGACGCTAAAAATGGTCACGTGGGCATCTGCTGACGTCACCGCACGACGTCACGTGGTCAGATTTTCAAAAATTTCTTTTTCGTTTTTCGTCAATATCTTCGCCCCTGGAAAGGGTAGGACGCTAAAAATGGTCACGTGGGCATCTGCTGACGTCACCGCACGACGTCACGTGGTCAGATTTTCAAAAATTTTTTTTTCGTTTTTCGTCAATATCTTCGCCCCTGGAAGGGGTAGGACGCTAAAAATGGTCACGTGGGCATCTGCTGACGTCACCGCACGACGTCACGTGGTCAGATTTTCAAAAATTTTTTTTCGTTTTTCGTCAATATCTTCGCCCCTGGAAGGGGTAGGACGCTAAAAATGGTCACGTGGGCATCTGCTGACGTCACCGCACGACGTCACGTGGTCAGATTTTCAAAAATTTTTTTTTCGTTTTTCGTCAATATCTTCGCTCCTGAAGGGGTAGGACGCTAAAAATGGTCACGTGGGCATCTGCTGACGTCACCGCACGACGTCACGTGGTCAGATTTTCAAAAATTTTTTTTTCGTTTTTCGTCAATATCTTCGCTCCTGGAGGGGGTAAGACGCTAAAAATGGTCACGTGGGCATCTGCTGACGTCACCGCACGACGTCACGTGGTCAGATTTTCAAAAATTTTTTTTTCGTTTTTCGTCAATATCTTCGCTTCTGGAAGGGGTTGGACGCTAAAAATGATCACGTGGGCATCTGCTGACGTCACCGCACGACGTCACGTGGTCAGATTTTCAAAAATTTTTTTTTCGTTTTTCGTCAATATCTTCGCCCTTGGAAGGGGTAGAACGCTAAAAATGGTCACGTGGGCATCTGCTGACGTCACCGCACGACGTCACGTGGTCAAATATTTAAAAATTTTTTTTTGTTTTTGTCAATATTTCTGCCCCTGGAGAGGGTAGGACGCTAAAAATGGTCACGTGGGCATCTGCTGACGTCACCGCACGACGTCACGTGGTCAGATTTTCAAAAATTTTTTTGTTTTTGTCAATATCTTGCCCTTGGAAAGGGTAGGACGCTAAAAATGATCACGTGGGCATCTGCTGACGTCACCGCACGACGTCATGTGGTCAGATTTTCAAAAATTTTTGTTTTTTGTCAATATTTCGCTTCTGGAGAAGGTAGGACGCTAAAAATAATCACGTGGGCATCTGCTGACGTCACCGCACGACGTCACGTGGTCAGATTTTCAAAAATTTTTTTTTGTTTTTCGTCAATATCTTTGCCCCTGGAAGGGGTAGGACGCTAAAAATGATCACGTGGGCATCTGCTGACGTCACCGCACGACGTCACGTGTTCAGATTTTCAAAAATTATTTTTTCGTTTTTCGTCAATATTCGCTTCTGAAGGTAGGACGCTAAAAATGATCACGTGGGCATCTGCTGACGTCACCGCACGACGTCACGTGGTCAGATTTTCAAAAATTTTTTTTTCGTTTTTCGTCAATATCTTCGCCCTTGGAAGGGGTAGGACGCTAAAAATGGTCACGTGGGCATCTGCTGACGTCACCGCACGACGTCACGTGGTCAGATTTTCAAAAATTTTTTTTTGTTTTTTGTCAATATTTCGCTTTTGGAGAGGGTAGGACGCTAAAAATGGTCACGGGCATCTGCTGACGTCACCGCACGACGTCACGTGGTCAGATTTTCAAATATTTTTTTGTTTTTTGTCAATATCTTTGCCCTTGGAAAGGGTAGGACGCTAAAAATGGTCACGTGGGCATCTGCTGACGTCACCGCACGACGTCACGTGGTCAGATTTTCAAAATTTTTTTGTTTTTGTCAATATCTTTGCTTCTGGAGAAGGTAGGACGCTAAAAATGGTCACGTGGGCATCTGCTGACGTCACCGCACGACGTCACGTGGTCAGATTTTCAAAATTTTTTTTTTGTTTTTGTCAATATCTTTGCCCTTTTGAAAGGGTAGGACGCTAAAAATGATCACGTGGGCATCTGCTGACGTCACCGCACGACGTCACGTGGTCAGATTTAAAAAAAATTTTTTTTTGTTTTTCGTCAATATCGTCGTTCCTGGAAAGGGTAGGACGCTAAGAATGGTCACGTGGGCATCTGCTGACGTCACCGCACGACGTCACGTGGTCAGATTTTCAAAAATTTTTTTTTGTTTTTTGTCAATATCTTTGCCCTTGAAGGGGGTAGGACGCTAAAAATGGTCACGTGGGCATCTGCTGACGTCACCGCACGACGTCACGTGGTCAGATTTTCAAATATTTCTTTTTTGTTTTTCGTCTACATCTCCGCCTCTGAAAAGGGTAGGACGCTAAAAATGGTCACGTGGGCATCTGCTGACGTCACCGCACGACGTCACGTGGTCAGATTTTCAAAAATTTTTTTTTTGTTTTTTGTCAATATCTTCGCCCTGGAGGTAGGACGCTAAAAATGGTCACGTGGGCATCTGCTGACGTCACCGCACGACGTTACGTGGTCAGATTTTCAAAAAATTTTTTTGTTTTTCGTCAATATCTTCGCCCTGGAGGGGTAGGACGCTAAAAATGGTCACGTGGGCATCTGCTGACGTCACCGCACGACGTCACGTGGTCAGATTTTCAAAAATTTTTTTTTTGTTTTTTGTCAATATCTTCGCCCCAGGAGAAGGTAGGACGCTAAAAATGGTCACGTGGGCATCTGCTGACGTCACCGCACGACGTCACGTGGTCAGATTTTCAAAAATTTTTTTTTTGTTTTTTGTCAATATCTTCGCCCCTGGAAAGGGTAGGACGCTAAAAATGGTCACGTGGGCATCTGCTGACGTCACCGCACGACGTCACGTGGTCAGATTTTCAAAAATTTTTTTCGTTTTTCGTCAATATCTTCGCTCTTGAAGGGGTAGGACGCTAAAAATGGTCACGTGGGCATCTGCTGACGTCACCGCACGACGTCACGTGGTCAGATTTTCAAAATTTTTTTTCTTTTCGTCAATATCTTCGCCCCTGGAAAGAGTAGGACGCTAAAAATGGTCACGTGGGCATCTGCTGACGTCACCGCACGACGTCACGTGGTCAGATTTTCAAAATTTTTTTTTCGTTTTTCGTCAATATCTTCGCCCCTGGATGGGGTAGGACGCTAAAAATGGTCACGTGGGCATCTGCTGACGTCACCGCACGACGTCACGTGGTCAGATTTTCAAAAATTTTTTTTTCGTTTTTCGTCAATATCTTCGCCCTGGAAGGTAGGACGCTAAAATGGTCACGTGGGCATCTGCTGACGTCACCGCACGACGTCACGTGGTCAGATTTTCAAAAATTTTTTTCGTTTTTCGTCAATATCTTCGCTCCTGAAGGAGGTAGGACGCTAAAATGGTCACGTGGGCATCTGCTGACGTCACCGCACGACGTCACGTGGTCAGATTTTCAAAAATTTTTTTTTTGTTTTTCGTCAATATCTTCGCTCCTGGAGGGGGTAAAACGCTAAAAATGGTCACGTGGGCATCTGCTGACGTCACCGCACGACGTCACGTGGTCAGATTTTCAAAAATTTTTTTTTCGTTTTTTGTTAATATCTTCGCTTCTGAAGGAAGTAGGGCGCTAAAAATGGTCACGTGGGCATCTGCTGACGTCACCGCACGACGTCACGTGGTCAGATTTTCAAACATTTTTTTTTCGTTTTTCGTCAATATCTTCGCCCTTGGAGGGGGTAGGACGCTAAAAATGGTCACGTGGGCATCTGCTGACGTCACCGCACGACGTCACGTGGTCAGATTTTCAAAATTTTTTTTTTGTTTTTTGTCAATATTTCGCCCTGGAGAGGGTAGGACGCTAAAAATGGTCACGTGGGCATCTGCTGACGTCACCGCACGACGTCACGTGGTCAGATTTTCAAAATTTTTTTTTGTTTTTTGTCAATATCTTTGCCCTTGGAAAGGGTAGGACGCTAAAAATGGTTACGTGGGCATCTGCTGACGTCACCGCACGACGTCACGTGGTCAGATTTTCAAAAATTTTTTTGTTTTTTGTCAATATCTTCGCCCCTGGAGAAGGTAGGACGCTAAAATGGTCACGTGGGCATCTGCTGACGTCACCGCACGACGTCACGTGGTCAGATTTTCAAAAATTTTTTTTTCGTTTTTCGTCAATATCTTCGCCCCTGGAAAGGGTAGGACGCTAAAAATGGTCACGTGGGCATCTGCTGACGTCACCGCACGACGTCACGTGGTCAGATTTAAAAAAATTTTTTTTTTGTTTTTCGTCAATATCGTCGTTCCTGGAAAGGGTAGGACGCTAAGAATGGTCACGTGGGCATCTGCTGACGTCACCGCACGACGTCACGTGGTCAGATTTTCAAAAATTTTTTTTTTGTTTTTTGTCAATATCTTTGCCCTTGAAGGGGTAGGACGCTAAAAATGGTCACGTGGGCATCTGCTGACGTCACCGCACGACGTCACGTGGTCAGATTTTCAAAAATTTTTTTTGTTTTTCGTCAATATCTTCGCCTCTGAAAAGGGTAGGACGCTAAAAATGGTCACGTGGGCATCTGCTGACGTCACCGCACGACGTCACGTAGTCAGATTTTCAAAAATTTTTTTGTTTTTTGTCAATATCTGCCCCTGGAGGGGTAGGACGCTAAAATGGTCACGTGGGCATCTGCTGACGTCACCGCACGACGTCACGTGGTCAGATTTTCAAAATTTTTTTTTGTTTTTCGTCAATATCTTCGCCCCTGGAGGAGTAGGACGCTAAAATGGTCACGTGGGCATCTGCTGACGTCACCGCACGACGTCACGTGGTCAGATTAAAAAAAATTTTTTTTTGTTTTTTGTCAATATCTTTGCCCCTGGAAGGGGTAGGACGCTAAAAATGGTCACGCGGGCATCTGCTGACGTCACCGCACGACGTCACGTGGTCAGATTTTCAAATATATTTTTTTTTTTTGTCAATATCTTTGCCCCTGGAAAGGGTAGGACGCTAAAAATGGTCACGTGGGCATCTGCTGACGTCACCGCACGACGTCACGTGGTCAGATTTTCAAACATTTTTTTTTCGTTTTTCGTCAATATCTTCGCTCTTGGAAAAGGTAGGACGCTAAAAATGGTCACGTGGGCATCTGCTGACGTCACCGCACGACGTCACGTGGTCAGATTTTCAAAATTTTTTTTTCGTTTTTCGTCAATATCTTCGCCCCTGGAAAGGGTAGGACGCTTAAAATGGTCACGTGTGCATCTGCTGACGTCAGCGCACGACGTCACGTGGTCAGATTTTCAAAAATTTCGTTTTTGTTTTTCGTCAATATCTTCGCCCCTGGAAGGGGTAGGACGCTAGAAATGGTCACGTGGGCATCTGCTGACGTCACTGCACGACGTCACGTGGTCAAATTTTCAAAAATTTTTTTTTGTCTTTTGTCAATATCTTCGCCCCTGGAAGGGGTAGGACGCTAAAAATGGTCACGTGGGCATCTGCTGACGTCACCGCACGACGTCACGTGGTCAGATTTTCAAAAATTTTTTTCGTTTTTCGTCAATATCTTCGCCCTGAAGGAGGTAGGACGCTAAAAATGGTCACGTGGGCATCTGCTGACGTCACCGCACGACGTCACGTGGTCAGATTTTCAAAAATTTTTTTGTTTTTCGTCAATATTTTCGCTCCTGAAGAAGGTAGGACGCTAAAAATGGTCACGTGGGCATCTGCTGACGTCACCGCACGACGTCACGTGGTCAGATTTTCAAAATTTTTTTCGTTTTTCGTCAATATCTTCGCCCCTGAAGGGGTAGGACGCTAAAAATGGTCACGTGGGCATCTGCTGACGTCACCGCACGACGTCACGTGGTCAGATTTTCAAAAATTTTTTTTTCGTTTTTCGTCAATATCTTCGCCCCTGGAAGGGGTAGGACGCATGGTCACGTGGGCATCTGCTGACGTCACCGCACGACGTCACGTGGTCAGATTTTCAAAAAATTTTTTTTTGTTTTTCGTCAATATCTTCTGCCCCTGGAGAGGGTAGGACGCTAAAATGGTCACGTGGGCATCTGCTGACGTCACCGCACGACGTCACGTGGTCAGATTTTCAAAATTTTTTTTTGTTTTTCGTCAATATCTTTGCCCTTGGAAAGGGTAGGACGCTAAAATGGTCACGTGGGCATCTGCTGACGTCACCGCACGACGTCACGTGGTCAGATTTTCAAAAATTTTTTTTTTGTTTTTCGTCAATATCTTTGCCCTGGAAGGAGGTAGGACGCTAAAAATGGTCACGTGGGCATCTGCTGACGTCACCGCACGACGTCACGTGGTCAGATTTTCAAAATTTTTTTTTGTTTTTCGTCAATATCTTCGCTCCTGAAGGGGTAGGACGCTAAAAATGGTCACGTGGGCATCTGCTGACGTCACCGCACGACGTCACGTGGTCAGATTTTCAAAAATTTTTTTCGTTTTTCGTCAATATCTCCGCCCCTGAAGGGGGTAGGACGCTAAAAATGGTTACGTGGGCATGTTCTGACGTCACCGCACGACGTCACGTAGTCAGATTTTCAAAATTTTTTTTTCCTTTTTCGTCAATATCTTCGCCCCTGGAAAGGGTAGGACGCTAAAAATGGTCACTTGGGCATCTGCTGACGTCACCGCACGACGTCACGTGGTCAGATTTTCAAAAATTTTTTTTTGTTTTTCGTCAATATTTCGCCCCTGGAGAGAGGACGCTAAAAATGGTCACGTGGGCATCTGCTGACGTCACCGCACGACGTCACGTGGTCAGATTTTCAAATTTTTTTGTTTTTTGTCAATATCTTTGCCCTTGGAAAGGGTAGGACGCTAAAAATGGTCACGTGGGCATCTGCTGACGTCACCGCACGACGTCACGTGGTCAGATTTTAAAAAATTTTTTTTTTGTTTTTCGTCAATATCTTCGCCCCTGGAGGGGGTAGGACGCTAAAAATGGTCACGTGGGCATCTGCTGACGTCACCGCACGACGTCACGTGGTCAGATTTTCAAAAATTTTTTTTGTTTTTCGTCAATATCTTTGCCCTTGAAGGGGTAGGACGCTAAAAATGGTCACGTGGGCATCTGCTGACGTCACCGCACGACGTCACGTGGCCAGATTTTCAAAAATTTTTTTTCGTCAATATCTTGCCCCTGGAAAGGGTAGGACGCTAAAAATGGTCACGTGGGCATCTGCTGACGTCACCGCACGACGTCACGTGGTCAGATTTTCAAAAATTTTTTTTTCGTTTTTCGTCAATATCTTCGCTTCTGAAGGAAGTAGGACGCTAAAAATGGTCACGTGGGCATTTGCTGACGTCACCGCACGACGTCACGTGGTCAGATTTTCAAAAATTTTTTTTTCGTTTTTCGTCAATATCTTCGCTTCTGAAGGGGGTAGGACGCTAAAAATGATCACGTGGGCATTTGCTGACGTCACCGCACGACGTCACGTGGTCAGATTTTCAAAAATTATTTTTCGTTTTTCGTCAATATCTTCGCCCTTGGAAGGGGTAGGACGCTAAAAATGGTCACGTGGGCATCTGCTGACGTCACCGCACGACGTCACGTGGTCAGATATTCAAAAATTTTTTTGTTTTTTGTCAATATTTTCGCCCCTGGAGGGGGTAGGACGCTAAGAATGGTCACGTGGGCATCTGCTGACGTCACCGCACGACGTCACGTGGTCTGATTTAAAAAAATTTTTTTTTCGTTTTTCGTCAATATCTTCGCCCTTGGAAGGGGTAGGACGCTAAAAATGGTCACGTGGGCATCTGCTGACGTCACCGCACGACGTCACGTGGTCAGATTTTCAAAAATTTTTTTTTTTTTTTCGTCAATATCTTCGCCCCTGGAAAGGGTAGGACGCTAAAAATGGTCACGTGGGCATCTGCTGACGTCACCGCACGACGTAAAGTGGTCAGATTTTCAAAAATTTTTTTTTCTTTTTTCGTCAATATCTTCGCCCTGGAGGGGTAGACGCTAAAAATGGTCACGCGGGCATCTGCTGACGTCACCGCACGACGTCACGTGATCAGATTTTCAAATATATTTTTTTATTTTTGTCAATATCTTTGCCCCTGGAAAGGGTAGGACGCTAAAAATGGTCACGTGGGCATTTGCTGACGTTACCGCACGACGTCACGTGGTCAGATTTTCAAAAATTTTTTTTTTGGTTTTTCGTCAATATCTTCGCCCCTGGAGGGGGTAGGACGCTAAGAATGGTCACGTGGGCATCTGCTGACGTCACCGCACGACGTCACGTGGTCAGATTTTCAAAAATGTTTTTTTCGTCTTTCGTCAACATCTCTGCCCCTAGATGGGGTAGGACACTAAAAATGGTCACGTGGGCATCTGCTGACGTCACCGCACGACGTCACGTGGTCAATTTTCAAAAATTTTTTTTTCGTTTTTGGTTAATATCTTTGCTTTTGGTGGGGGTAGAACGCTGAAAATGGTCATAATGGCATTTGCTGACGTCACTGCACAATTCTACGTTGCAAGATTTTTGAAAGTTTTTTTTTGTTTTTAAGCCATATTTCTACTACTGGTAAAAGTGAAATGCTCAAAATAAACTTGTATACATTTTTTTCAAATTGCGCACAATACTACGTTGCCAGATTTAAAAAATATTTATTTTGTTTTTTTGCAATATTTTGCATACTGGTGAAAACAAAAACTTGAAATAGTCCGTATTTTTAAAGTTGGTTTTATATTTTAACGAATTTACAATATGCGTATTTTAATTTGTAATTCTTTATAAACTCTTTAAAATTATCTAAAAGCTTAGAGCTTAAGAATTTGTAAATTTTACAAGAAAATTTTGAGAATTTTTTAAGCTTTTTACTAAAGAGCGAACGCGAGATAGGTAATGGTTGTTTGTGGTTTTTAGTACTGCTTATACAGCGTGTCCCAAAGTCATGTAGACACACTTTAAAATTATGTAGATGTCGTTATTTTAAGACGAAACGTTTTTAATCATTTTTTATTTTGATTAATATTAAACAAAATAAAAATTATTAAAAATTAGATTTTTTGGGCGGATCTTACTGTTTCTCACACCGCGCGGAAACGCTTTTTTCGTCGGTAGTCCTTAGTCCTTGCTTTTTTGATCATCGATAATTTTTTTGTATTGTTACGCGTTGTCGTTTTTTTTTGATTTCTGGTTTAGACCAGTTTATCTAGGTGGGCCGAACGTAACCGCCTGTCTTGCTTCGCGCGCTTTCATTTTTTTTATCGATGATCGAGAACGCAAGGATTGGGGACTACCAATAGATAAAGCGTCTCCGCGCGGTGTGGGGGGCAGTAAGTTCCGCTCAAAGAATATAATTTTTAATAATTATTATCTAGCTTAATATTACTCGGAATAAAAAATGGTTAAACTTTTCTTCTTAAAATAACGAGATCTACTTAGTTCCAATGTTTTTCTACATGACTTTAGGACACCCTGTATACCATTTTAGAGCAATAAAAAAAAGTGGTTTCGTCTTTGTTAATCCTTATTTATCTACAGAGTTTTAAATTAGTTTATGTAAGTTTAATTTTAGTTCTTTATATGGTAACAAATTTCGTTATTGTTTTTAAAATCTGGTTTTGGTTTAAAATGATGTTTTATCATGACTCAAAATCATGACACATAATAAGCTGTTTCTTTATTATTTTAACTGATAATTCTTAAACATAATTTACATAAATTGTTTAAGAAATGTTTAGAGTATGTTTACAGTATTAACAAATTCAATCTTAAATTTTTTGCTTTTTTCTTAATACTAAAAATATAATATGTATATTTTGTTACGTCCCGCCAAATAATATATATTTTTTATAAATATATTTTTGCGAGTACATTAAAGCATTATTTATTACTTATACATATAAAACATATATAAATTTATATTGCTTTACTCGTGTGTAGTACAGCATTAATTGCGCCGACTTATATCTAGTAGTTTAGCTTTATTCACGCCAACAAAGGCTTCCACTTCCATGCGACCCGCAGCGCCGAACGCCGCTACTCCCACTACCAACTTCCATTACCACCTAAGCGCTAGATAAAAAACAGCGCCGGTAAAGTCCGGAGCTCAGTCTCACCGAAGCGACAGTTCTAATCATGACTTCAAATTTTTAACATCTCTCTTCCAAGAAAGTTTATACCGCGTGCGGGTCTAATAAATTAACGACATAAATCTAACGAAATAAATTTAACTTTTATATTCAATACTTTATAATTGTAATTAGTAGTGTAACGTAAAATTTAAGATTATATTTTAGTTGTTTTAATTTTCGTGGTAACTTCAATGACATCTTAAATCTCCTGCTTTATTCCAATTGCAATTGTTTCACAATTTTAATTATTAACAATATCTCAAAGATCCTGTGTGATTGACGATTAATTTCGGTGCAGCCGCACTGCACGTTTTTAAAAATTAATTTAACAGGCATTTTAGTGTTGGAAGTGGTGCAGTTGCACTGCACGCTTTTATCTTAAGATTTTTATTAATTTTATTTAATATTATAATATTTTTGTAAAACTTTATGACAAATTCTAAAATCCGCTGCGGCGGTCGAAAATATCAGATTCAAAAAATAACCGCGTATAATCACGCTTTAAACCGACATTCGAACGACGTACGCCCGCATTACCACTTGACGCCAATCACCTTTATCGTGAGGAAGCCAAGCCCAGCAGTTATTCCAAAAGACGTTTCACACAGAAGGGTTTACGAGAATCCACCCCAGGAGAAAAACGTGCATTGCGACGCCGAGTTTATCGAAACGCAACGAAGACAATCAAAAGCAACGCAGTTTAAATATCTAGAATGAGTAAGTACAAATAACTCGCTCTTAATTCTGTTGAACGCGTTTACGCTATCCCAAATTTATTTGTATTCACTTAAACCTAACAAATACTTTACTTTACTTTTTTACCCTACCTTCTGCTGTGAGGGTCGTGCTTGATCTTTTATCTACCGCATCGCTAGCACTTAAACCCAAAATACCAAAATCTACTTTTTTACCCTAACTTCTGCTGTGAAGGTTGCGTGTTTAATTCTTTTAGCGAGCACTTAACTTAAAAGCTTACTTTTATTTTTTATCCCGACTCCTGCTGTAAATGTCGTGATGTCAACCCTACCTTTACCGCATTGCATGCATTTTTATAAATAGCGTCTAGACTCTTATTTTGAATACGTGTGTTTATTTTATACTATCCTAAGATGTATAATGTGCTCTTTCAATCAACGTACCCCACAACGCGTTAATAATATTTGTGACACTGCTTTATTAAATCTAACGCGAATCGAGTAATTGGAAACCGGTCTTTGCGTACATGAATTGTACAGACGTTACCGCGAAACTCGTAATATTTATTGCTTATTTTGTGCAGTTAACGTCGATAGACTCAAAGGTAGTTTTACTCTTGTTACTAATTATTACCTTTGTCTTGGAACGTTCCGCGTTTTACAAAAATGTTACGGTTGCAGATTAACTTTAAAATGTTTTGAATTTTATTTAAATTGCGATCATTGCCGGTTAGTCCACCGTAATTTTTCTTGGTATTTAAATCTCAGCAATGATTAAGTCTCTCTACAGAATAATCCCGTCAAGAAATTTATAGAAAGTCTGACTACCATTCAATTCATTTCAATAAATGTGTTCACGACATTTTCGTGTACGGATACCTGCTCGCGTTTATTCCAAAGATTCAATTAAATTAATTCTTAATTGGTTAGCTTACGCTTGATGTAAAACCAGATATCGTTACTTCGAGCAGAAAATTACACGTCTCCTTTTTTGTGAACGGTGTATGCGTAGAACCGGACACCCTATTACTGACTTCGTCTGCGTACGCTCGCGTATTACCTCAAGCAAAATCCAATTGAACAGCCGTACTTGGATAACAAACCTACCATAATTGTTATAAATTATCAAAGAATTTCCACGGAATAAATTCAGTTTTTACCCGGTCGAAATATCGCATTTCATTGCCTAGGCCCGTGGTCCGAATCCGTCTTAGACGTCCGCGACTAAAAATTTTTGTAACTTTTTTATGGCCTTCGAGAAAAGAAGCGTGGTACTTTTTTATATTTTCTCGACGGTTTTCAGGAGGTAAAACAATTTTATTTAAACAAATTGTAATTGTTGTTTTCATTCCTTGGAATGTATCGTCAAAGTACTTATCAACGGTTTTCCAAAGTATGTTACCGACGTCTTCTTTAGTGATTGAAAAATCGGAAATGCTGATTTCTTTTACTACATCGTATAAAAATAAAATTGCATCTTTAACGCTATTTTTTTGTAATACAGTAAATGATTTATCAAAAAAAGTTATTACAATAATGTCTATTTTTGTATAGTATAAGACGCGCTGGTTTAACCGTCGGTTCGTTAATTTTCGGCAGAAATGAATTTTGCTTTAACTTTGCTTTTAAGTCGCATGGTTGTCCAGTTTTCTAGATAAATACTACTGTCACGTCGTGTTGCATCTCGGGGAACACTACGCTTTGTTTTACTCTCGCCTCAGATACTTCGGTTTTACGACGCAAGCCGATCTCCTTATTTATTTTTGAACCTATTTGCATACACCGGCGATAGCTCGGAAATTGGCAAGAACGTCACTGATTTTGTTCGGAATAGAATCATTGTTATAACAAATAAAATTGAAACTGAATTTCATTAAAATAATTGCTTATTTATTGTACTTTTTACGGACAAAGTTTTCTGTAATTTAATTGATTAAACAATGAATAAATCTGTTTTTTGTGTTTAATCTTAAAAGAAAATTTAGAGGTAATTAATGATAAACTGTGTTACGTTCCGCCAAATAACATGTATTTTATAAAAATATTTTTGCGAGTACATTTAAGTATAATCTAATATTCAAGTATGTAATGCGTAGAAAGTAAGACATATATAAATTTATATCACTTTGCCCATGCGTAGTATAACATTAGTTGCTCCAACGTTATATTCAGTAGCTTAGCATTATTTACGCCAACGCTAAAAATCAGTAGTCTAACTTTATTTTTGTTTACAGAGGCTTCCACTTCCATGCGGCCCGCAGCGCCGAACGCCGCTATTCTCACCACCATTGTTCTACTTTCAGGTGGCCGGCAACGCCAAACGCCGCTCCTCCCACTACCTACTCTTACTATCATCTAAGCGCTAGGTGAAAAGCAGCGCCGGTAAAACCCGAAGCTCAGTCTCACCGAAGCGTCAGTTCTATTTCCAACTTCAAACTCTAAGCATTTCTCTTTTCAAAGAGTTCATCCCGCGTGCGGGTCTAACGACATAAGCCTAAATAAGTATAACTTCTATATTCGATACTTTATAATTGTAACCAGTAGTGTAACGTAAATTTAAGAATATATTTTAATTGTTAAAAGTAACTTCTTGTGTTAAATTTAGTGACATCCTAAATCTTTATTTCATTCCAATTTAATTGTTTCACAATTTCAATTTATTAACGATATCTCAAAAACCCTGTGATTGACAATTAATTCTGGTGCAGCTGCACTGCACGTTTTTAAAAATCGATCTAGCAGGCATTCTAGTGTTGGAAGTGGTGCAGATGCACTGCAACGCATTTACCCTAGGATTTCTATTAACTTTATTTAATAATATAATACTTTTGTGAAACTCGTAAAGGACAAATTTTAAATCACGTCGTTGCGGCCGGAAATATCAGATTCCAAAGATAACCGCGTATTATCACGATTTAAACCAACATTCGAACGACGTACGCCCGCAATACCACTTGACGCCGATCACCTTCATCGTGAGAAAGCCAAGCCTAGAAGACATTTCAAAGGACGATTTAAGCAGGAGAGTCTACGAGAATCTACTCCCGGAAAACGTGCATTGCGACGTTGAGTTTATCGAGACGCAGCGAAGGCAATCAAAAGCCAAGCAGCTTAGATGTGTAGAATGGGTAAGTACGAATAACTTTCGCTCTTAAATCTGTTGCACGCGTCTACGCTATCCCAAATTTATTTGTATCCACTTAAACCTAACAAATACTCCATTTTATATTTTTACCTTACCCCCTGCTGTGAGGGTCGCGTGCTCGACCCTTTACCTACCGCATCGCTAGCACTTAACTTAAAATTTCAAAATCTTTTTTACCCTAACCCATGTGAGGGTTACGTGTTCGACCTTTTAGCAAGCACTTAACTTAAAAGCCTACTTTTATTTTTTTATCCCGACCCCTGCTGTGAGGGTCGTGTTGTCAACTCTACACCTACCGCATTACATGCATTTTCCTAAATAGCGTTTAGACTTTTATTTTAAATACGTGTGTTTATTTTGTACTATCCTAGGATGAATAATGTGCCCTCCCAGTCAACGTACCCCACAACGCGCTAATATTTGTGACATTGTTTTATTAAATTTAACGCGAAGTGGTTAAAGACCGGTCTTTGTGTACAAACTGTACAGGCGTCATTGCGAAACTTGTTATATTTATTGCCTACTTTGCGCAGTTAACGTCGATAGACTCAAAGGTAATTTTATTCTTGTTACTGGTCATTACTTCTGTCTTAAAACGTTCTGCGTTTTACATAGGTGTCACGACTTCAAATTAATTTTAAAGATTTCTGAACCTTATTTGAATTGCAATCATTGCCGGTTAGTCCATCGCGATTTTTCTTGGTACTTAAATCTCAGCGGCGATCAAGTTTTTTTTACAGAATAATCTTGTTGAGATATTTATAGAGAGTTTGACTACTATTTAATTTATTTTAATAAATGTGTTCACGACACCCTCATGTACGGATACCTGCTCGCGTTTATTTCAAAGATTTAACTAGATTGGTTCTTAATTGGTAAGCTCACGCTTGATGTGAGACCAGATATTGTTATTTCGAGCAGAAAATTACGCGTCTTTCATTTTGTGAACGGTGTATGCGTAGAACTGGACATCTTATTACCGATTTTGTCCGCGTACACTTGCATTAATTGCTTATTGGATTAAATTGTGGCAAACGCGAGTGTAGTAATTGTGGCGTTTTAATTGTTAATTCTTGCAACGTCCGGCAGTGCTTAAAGTGTCGAGAAACTATTCTGTTATTTTTGAATTACCTCGAGCAAAATCGCATCAAGCAGCCGTACTTGGATAACGAACCTACCATAATCGTTATAGATTATCAAAAAGTTCCCACGGAATAAATTCAGTTTTTACCCGGTCAAAATATCGCGATCTTATTATTGCCTAGGCTTGTGGTCCGAAATTGTTATAAACGCCCGCGACCACCGGGACGTAACAACTGTTAGTTTTTAATTATTTCCATAAATTCAAAAATTTTTTTAGTTTTTTGTCAAAGATCTTGGGGTGTTTAAGATAGTAAAAGTTTTTGCAGTGTCTGGAATAGAAGATGCGTCTAAAGTTAAATCTGTTGTGTCTATTACTGGCGGAGTCGGTGGTCTCAAAGATCGTTAAAATTGTCGTATTTGCAAGTGTTAGAAATGTTCCGCTTTCAATAAATAATATTTTTGGTTTTGCCTTTTCTGGCTGCTTTTTTTTCAAGAATTCTATCCGGGCGCGTTTACGTTTGCCGGCTCTGTGTTTTAAATTTCAGATTATCTAAGGTAAAAAGGAAAAAGATATGATAAGCAATTTTAGCAATTAAAATGCTCACGGTTGAGGATAATCTTGTAGAGTGTTGTGTAGGCGGCGGTGTAGCAGATGAATGCTAACGCCTTAGTCTAAAAGCGGAATAGCTATTGCTAGCTTTTGCTGGTGTAAGTGTAGTGTAAAGTTAATAAAATTTGTGTTTATGTAACGCGGTATGGCCGCTTGTGTCAGTGTAATGAAATAAAAAAGAATAATAGAAATTATAGAAAAGACTTGGTCATCGGAGCAATCGCTTGTGGCGCAGTCCTTGATTCTAGCGCTATCGTGTTACGGCACGAAGCGGAGTAGCTCTTCAGAACTGGATGAATTCGCAAAATAAAGATTTGTATTATTCGCCGAGCTAGAGAGACGCTCGTCGATGCTATTGCTTGTCTTGCTGATAGTACATGGACACTTTTGCCTCTCAAGCAATGTAGCAATTCAAACGTTAATGCTTATGGGGCGGTCCAGCGCTTCAATATCGTCGCTAATAAAGCGGAGTAGCACTTTGGAACACTCTTTTGCTTGGCGGGTCTCACACGTTTGCTTCACTTTACAAACACGGATTAAAAAAAGAAAATAGAAATAAAATGGATCAGCAGAGTAGCAATTATATGAATGCGCCTATAAAGCAAGTAGAATCAAAGTGTATTTATCTTTTAAAATGAGATCACATCCACGCTGTCGCCTGTTAACAAAATTTATAGACGTTGAATCATATGGAGCGAATTTGCATACGCTCAAACTGACTAGTAGCGCATCAACGTTAAGTGTCAATGGGGCAAGTGTTAGCGCATCAATGTCACAAATTTGAAAAGAATAAATTACTCAGAGTTTGTGCTAATGGAGCTAAGTCACACCGACATGCTAACGCTAAATTTAGGATTAAAATTAAACGACGTAGAGACCAAATAGTGTAACCGTTGACTCGATCATTGATTATAATATTTAATGCAATAAAAAACAGTACAATATAATTGGTAATCGATTCGCGTTTAAGGTAAGTTGTCATAGATTTATACTATTAGTTTTAATTAAATTATTAATTTAAATTGCAATAGTTTACAAAAATGAATTAAATTTAAAATAAAATTGATTACGGTAGCTGGTCAATTAATTTAAGTGTAATTTCTTAGGTTTAAAAAGTGAATAAAATTTACGTTGTTAATGTTAAAAAAAATTAATATTTTGAAACGTTAATTGATTTTAAATGTAACCACCGGCCTGTGAATGTAGTTCCAGGCGTTGGATGTTTTACGAAAATAATCCTTGAAGTAAAACAATAGAACTAAGCGAAGTTGCAAGTGTATTGCTAACGCTCTCACAAAACAAAGTCTTAATGACAGGTATAGAGAATAGACTGGCACAGACGATGTGCACTGTATGACTGATTAAATCCGACTGGCACCGGAGCGGGGCACCGCTTGAGCTTATTACGATTGTCTCGAGGTTTGCGCATGGTGTCGGCATTGTTCATTTTTAAAACGAAAGATGTTGAGAGTTGGTCGATAAAATATTTTTTACTATCGGCAACCTAAAATGTATTTTGCAAAATTCTTGCGGATGTTGGGATTTAGCTTTTAGACAACGAGATAAACACAAATTCCAAATTCGCAAAATTACGGCTTATTACCACGCGTTGAATCGACGATCGCGCGGCAACCCCAAAATCATTAATCACCTACAATACCGCCTGACACCAATTAGTGTGGTCCTGAAAAAGCCGAACTTAGACAACATCCTAAAAACGATTCTTGCAGGCAGGCGTACGGAAACCATTTACGAAAGAACGCCATATCCTGCAACTTCATCAAGGAACAAAAAAAAACACCGCAAAGTACAGTCGAAATGCCAGCAGTGGGTGAACCAAACTAATAGTTACATTTAATTCTTTGGCATTGCTCCGCAAGTCACATCCGACTAGACTAGCTTATTCTTGTTCAGACTTGCTCAACTTTTTTTAACTTTCACTTTACCCTATTGTTCTGTGATATTTCCTAACTTTCATTTTTTTATTTTTTGGTCCTATTGTCATTCGGCACTCTGCAGTGAGGGTTGTTTTTACTTTTTCTCCTGGCTTTGAAGTTTGGTAAAATTTTGTGCATGATTATTTTAAATTTTATTTGCATCAATGAAACTTGATTTCTGTCATTATGTATAATGTGCCTGTCCTGTCGATCCGTGCCACAGCACACTAGTAATACTCGCGACACGGCTCTATTAAACTCGACTCATACGCTAACTGAATAGTTAGACACAGGCCGCTGTGTCCATAAAGTATATAGACGGCATCGCAAAATTTGCGATAATTATTGTTTAACCTGCGCACTCGACGCTGATAGACTTAAAATCATTTTTGTTCTCGTTACCGGACATTATCTTTGTTTGGGACTGTATTAAGATTGTGATTACTGCCGATTAGTACGTCGCGATTTTTCCCGTTGTTTAACCCTGAGTAAAGATAGAATATTTTTTTAAAACAATTCCGTTGAGATTTTTATAAAAACTTTAACTACGGTTTAGTTTACATTAATAAATGAGTCCAAGGCAACCTTGCGCGCGTGCACCCACCTGTAAAATCTCGTTGGATTTAACTAGATTAATTATAACTGGCTAGCTTATGCCACTTGCGAAACCAGGTATTGATTGTATGAGCAAAAGGTAACGCGTCTTTTTTTTTGCCGATGGTGTATGCTTAGATCTGGGCAACTTTTTTCGGACTTTTATTACGTACCATTACATAAAATCAACATCGGCTTGTCAAAGGAAATACGAATGCAGTAACTGCGGTGTGCTTGTCGCGATTCGCGAAATATTAGACATTGCCCACTGTGTTAAAAAGCAATATTGTTATTTTTAAATTACTTTAAGCAAAACCCGCAGGATCAACCTTACTTAAATAGCAAATCGACTATTATTTGTATTAAATATCAAAGAGTTGCCTTAACGTAAATTGATTTTATTTCGTTAAATTATTGTTACTCCCGTAATTGCTTAAACCCGTAGTTTAATTTCGCCTTAGGCGTCCGCGACTGCCGAGACGTAACATTTGCGATACAGTGAATAATTTTTTAAGTAAAGTTAATAATTATTATATTTATTTATATACGGTACTAGACGCGCTTGTCCAATAGTAGGCTCATTAATTTTCGGTAAAATTAAGTTTTGTTTTAACATTTTAGCCCATTAATTGCATGGTTGTCCGGTTTTCTAGATAAATATTACCAAACTATTTTTTCAATATAAAATATTGTTTTGCGTGTTTCTTATTATGGTCATGTAATGATTTGGAAACTGGTACAATATATTAACATTATTAAATATTTTGTTGTTGGACTAATCGCTTGAAATAGAGTTGCTATCTGATATATCTGATACGCCGCTATCCGCATATTTGTTATTATAATTGTCACTCAAGAGAGCATCTAAATCTAAGCAAGCATCGTTTTAATTTATGTTACTTGATTTGGGTAGGGTATTTATGTTTGATGTATTGCGCCTTTAAATGTCGGTTTCACATATTTTTTATCATCTTTTTACTTATATTACCGGTGTTGGGAAAGATGTTTATGTCTGGCGCGTAACGTGTTCGCATTTTCTTATTACCTCTTTGGTTTACGTTACCGGAATCGGAAAGGATTGATATTGTTACGTCCCGGTAGTCGCGGGCCCTCAAAGCGGATTCGGACTACAGGCCTAGGCAATTGTGGGAGTTACGATAACTTAACAAAATGGGATTGATCTACGTTAAAGCAATTCTCTGATATTCGATGCAGATGATAGTTGCTTCGCTATTTAAGTAGGGTTGATCTTGCGGGTTTTGTTCAAGGTAAATTAGAAATAACCGTATAGCTTTTTGGCACTGTAGGCAATGTCTGATATTTCGCGAGTCGGCGACTAATACTCCGCAGTTACTACATTCATATTCTCCTTGACCTGCCGATATTAATTCTATGTGACGGCACGTAGTAAAAGTCCGAAGAGGGTTGCCCAAATCTAAGCATACACCTTCGGCAAAAAAAGAGACGCGTCACTTTTTGCTTGTATCGCCAATATCTGGTCTCGCAAGTCGCGTGAGCTAGCCAATTAATAATTATTCTAGTTATATCCAACGGATTCTACAAGTGGGTACACGCGCGAGGTCGCCTTGGACACATTTATTAATTCAGACTAAACCGTTGTTAACGTTTTTATGAAAATCTCAACGGGGTTGTTCTGTAAATATACTCTATCTCCGCTCAGAGTTAAGTAGCGAGAAAAGTCGCGACGTACTAACCGACAATAATGGCAGTCTCGGTACGACTCAGAAATCTCTAAAACAATTCTACAGCTATGGCACTTTGAAGATCGTGAGAAGGTCCCAAACAAAGGTAATGCCCGGTGACAAGAACGAAATTGATTTTAAATTTATCGGCGTCGAGTGCGCAGGTTAAACAATAATTATCGCGAGTTTCGCAATGCCGTCTATACACTTTATGAACACAGCGGCCTGTATCTAACCATTCGGTCAACGTATGGGTCGAGTTCAATAAAGCAATGTCGCGAGAATTATTAGTGGGTTGCGGCACAAATCGACAGGCGGGCATAGTGATGCCAAGTAAAATATAGAATATTCATGCACAAGATTTTAACTAAATTCCTTCAAGCCAAAAAGAAAGTTAGAGACGACCCTCGCTGGGGGTGCCGTATCCGGGTATAGACAATGGGACGAAAGGGTGGAAAAGTAAAAGCTAGGAAATTCCACAGGACAATAGGGTAAAGAGAAAGTTAGAAAATTCCACAGAACAATAAGGTAAAGTGAAAGTTGCACAAGTCTGGACAGGAATGCGCTGGTCTAGTCGGATGTGGCTTGTAAAATGAATGCAAGAGAAATTAAATATGACTGTTAATTTGACTCACCCACTGCTGGCATCTCGATTGTACTTCGCGGTGTTGCTCTTTGCTCCTTGATGAAGTCGGCGTCGCAGGATACGGCGTTCTCTCGTGGACGGTTTCCGTACGCCTGTCTGCGGGAATCGTTTTTAGGGATGTCGTCTAAACTCGGCTTTCTCAGGACCACGGTAATCGGTGTCAGGCGGTATCGTCGGTGGCTGGTGATTCTGGGGTTGCTGCGCGATCGTCGATTCAGCGCGTGGTAATAGGCCGTAATTTTGCGAATCTGATATTTCCGACCGCCACGACGTGATTTGGAATTCGTCATGTAGGAATTTCACAAAAGTATTATACTATTAAAAAGAAATAAAAATTTTAGGGTAAAAGTGTGCAGTGCGTCTGCACCACTTCCAACATTAGAATGCCTGTTAGATCGATTCTTAAAAACGTGCAGTGCGGCTGCACCAGAATTAATCGTCGATCACACAGGGTTTTGGGATATTGTTAATAAATTAAAATTGTGAAACAATTGAAATTGGAATAAAATAGGAGATTTAGGATGTCACTGAATTTAACACAAGAAATTATTTTAACAATTAAAATAAATTTTAAATTTACGTTACACTACTGGTTACAATTATAAAGTATAAAAGTTGAACTTATTTCGTTAGGCTTATGTCGTAAGACCCGCACGCGGAATAAACTCTAGGAAGAGAGATGCTTAAAGTTTGAAGTTGGAAATAGAATTGACGCCGCAACTGAGCTCCGGGCTCCTGGCGCTGCCTCCCACCTAGCGCTTAGGTGGTAGTGGGAGTAGGTAGTGGGAATATGGCGTTGGCGCTGCCGGCCGACTGAGGTGAAACGGTGGTGGTGGGAATAGCGGCGTTCGGCGCTGCGGGCCGCATGGAAGTGGAAGCCTTTGTAGGCGGGAATAAAGTTAAACTACTGATTTCTAGCGTCGGCGTGAATAATGCTAAGCTACTGAATATAACGTTGGCGCAACTAATGCTATACTACGCATGAGTAAAGTGATAAAAATTTATATATGTCTTACTTTTTACGCATTACATACATAATTATTAAATTGTACTTAAATGTATTCGCAAAAATATTCTTATGAAATACATGTTTTTTAGCGGGACGTAACAGGATCACAATAGTTCAGCGTGTTGCGGCTTTCGATCAAGGGATTCTTTTATTCGCTCGGACCACGAAATATTAACTTTACAATTTATAAGGCATCTGGCACTGGCATTCTCCGGTATAAAATAGTGATTATAGTCGGTTTACTATCTAAATATAGTTGATCTTCCGGATTTTCTTCGAGATAAGTTAGAAAACAATTTATCGTTTCTGTACACAAGTGGCAGTGTCGGATACTACTCGAATTTGCTATCAAAACATTACAATTGCTACATTCATATTTTCCGCTACGTATTCCGATAAGAATGCGATGAGATAGTACGTAGTTAAATTCTGAAGTCGGATATCCAGAATTAAGCATGCATTTACGGCAAAAAAAGCGCGCAAAATTTTTGTTCAAAGTGACGGTACCTGATTTTGCACGTAGCCTGGAGCAACCAATTGATAATTGCTCTGGTTAATTCCAAGGAAGCTGTGTTAATGGGCATTTGAGGACGGGGTCGATTTGGACACATTTATGTTCTTTTACTAAAATTCGCTTCCCATATAATCGATAAATATTTCTACTGGTTCTCCTAACAAATATACTGTATCTCCGCTCAATTCAAGATAACGTACAAAATCGCGATAAACTAAGGAGCAAATGCCACAATTTCTGTAAGCTTCCGACAGCTCTAATTTTAATCCGCACTCGCGACACTTTGATGTACTAGGAGCTTTCCCGAAATATAGGTAAAGATCAACACAAAGTTGGATTTAAAAGAGTCTATTAATGGTGCACAACCGAGACAATATAATTCACGAGTTTTGAGGATGTTGATGGTATATTTTATAGACACAGCAAGCGTTTGCTATTTACTTTAATCTAGTAGCAGTTAGATTTAATAACGCGTATTTTTTTTCGTTGATTCACAGTAATTATTCTAATTCGGCGGGCACATTTCCGTTTAAGATACACATTACACGAGATTGGCAAATACTTACCCGATCTCAAAATTCATTTTTGCGCTGCTTTGATTGCTTCCTCTGCGTTTCTATAATCTTCAGCATTACAGTTTTTGACTTTTTC
>NW_027228842.1:0-31377 GCF_019399895.1 Cardiocondyla obscurior | reverse complement strand
CGTTATCTCATAAGTGACACATTGAGTATTATAAAGCTATATTTTGACTATTTTCTCACTTTTTAATTAAGTGAGGCTCGAACAATCTAATCGGTCCCTCACGATAGAGTGAGGGTACTCTAATTAAATTCTAACGCACATACCTGAATTACTCTGCAAAGTGTTAGTGCTATCTGGAGTACTGTGCCGAATTTTCTCTTTGCACCAAAATGGTCAGAGAGACTTTTGCGGCTTCCCCGGGTCTCCGGATTTGTTTCCTTGGTTAGTTTCCAAGTCGCAACCTTTCGTCCCCAAAGCGCCAAACCTGTAAAATAAAGTAAAGAATTTTTAAATAAAAACCAAAAATCCTTCATAAGCACATTGAGATTAAAAGTTATATTTTTGACTCACTTTTACTCAACTGAGGCTCTCGAGCAATTCTAAAATCGGTCCCTCACGATAGAGGAGGGTAAATTTCAATTGGGCCTCTAACGCATGACATACCTGAATTCACTCTGCAAAGTGTTAGTGCTATCTGGAGTACTGGGTGTCGAGGAATTTCTCTTGCACCAGGAATGGTCAGAGAGACTTTTGCGGCTTCCCTGTCTCCGGACGGTTTCCTGGTTAAGTTTCCGTCGCGCACCTTTCGTCCCCAAAGCCCCAAACCCAAAATAGCAGAAGTATTTTTAAATTAAAACTAAAAATTTCATAAGTGACACATTGTAAGTTAAGTTATATTTTTGACAATTTTCTCACTTTTTAATTAACTGAGGCTCTCGAGCAATCTAAAAATCAATCCCTCACGATAGAGGAGGGTACTCTAATTAAATTCTAACGAAGACATACCTGAATTTACTCTGCAGTGTTAGTGCTATCTGGAGTACTGGGTGTCGAGAATTTTCTTTGTACCAGGAATGGTCAAAGGGACTTCTGCAGCTTCCCGGGTCTCCGGACGGTTTCCTTGGTTAAGTTGTCGCGAACCCGGTCCCCAAAGCGCCAAACCTGTAAATAAAAGCTAAGAAGTATTTTTAAATTAAAACTAAAAATCTCATAAGTGACACCCTCCTTTGAGGTTAAAGCTACATTTTGACTATTTCACTTTTTAATTAACTGAGGCTCTCGGGCAATCTAAAAATCGGTCCTCACAATGAAGGAGAGTATTTTAATTAAATTTAATGCATGACATACCTGAATTCACTTGGGGTAAAAGTGTCAGTGCTATCTGAGTACTGGGTACGCAGGATTTTTCTCTTGCACCAGGAATGGTCAGAGAGATTCCTCGCGGCTTCCCCTCTGAACTCCGGATGGTCTCGTTGGTTAGCTGCCGTCACGTATTTTGCCTAAAGCTTTTAAAAGCCTGTAAAACAAATAGAAATATTTGTTTTCTGACTTTAAACTTTAATCAATAACCCATACCTGTCACTTTTAAAACTTTATAAAAAATTAGCTTCCGTTGATGCACAGTCTTGGCACTTCTTTGTGGAATAAAAGATGGTTTAAATTTGTTAAAAAATCCAACCTGGACACTTCGAGGAAACAGTTGACTTCCCACAAACGAATAAAAATAAGCATAAAAATATTTCGCGTAAAATATTCACCAATGGAAACACAGCATTAATACTGACATTCATGAAACGATTTGATTAATAAAATATTGTAAAAATATTTTAACAAATAGCATTAAATTGTTGTAAATTAACGTGCAAAATACGATTCAGTATAAAAATTTATAAATAACGCCAAAAACACGTTCAAAATGTCACTTGATTATTTTCAACCAATAGGAACACAGCATTAGTACTGACATTCATGAAACGATTCGATTAATAAAATATTGTAAAAATAATTAATAAATAACATTAAATTGTTGTAAACTAACTTGCAAAAATACGATTTATATAAAATTTATAATAACGCCAAAACACGTGCAAAATGTCACTCAATAAATTTCAACCATTAGGGAACACACAGCATTAGTACTGACATTCATGAAACGACCTCGATTAATAAAATATTGTAAAATAATTTAATAAATAGCATTAATTGTTGTAAACCAACTCCTGCAAAATACGATTTAGTATAAAAATTTATAAATAACGCTAAAAACACGTGCAAAATGTCACTTGATTATTTTCAACCAATAGGGAACACAGCATTAGTACTGACATTCATGTAACGATTCGATTAATAAAATATTGTAAAATAATTAATAATAGCATTAATTGTTGTAAACTAACTTGCAAAAATGATTAGTATAAAATTTATAAATAACGCCAAACACGTAAAATGTCACTTGATTATTTTTCAACCAATAGGAACACAGCATTAGGTACTGACATTCATGAAACGACCTTCGATTAATAAAATATTGTAAAAATAATTAATAAATAGCATTAATTGTTGTAAACCAACTTTGCAAAATATTGCAGATTTAGTATAAAAATTTATAAATACCAAAACACGTGCAAAATGTCACCAATAATTTCAACCAATAGGAACACAGCATTAGTACCGACATTACGTGAAATGACATAGGGAAAATGGTAGGTGTTGGGGGAAGTTTCCGCGGTCATTCTACCGACGACTTTTGACCGAGCAACAAGGTGACGTAAACCTTGCTTGAAGTGACAGTTAGATTTTTGTGTCGAAATCCAAGGTTAATAGGAAGTGTCGTGGACTATCCTGCGAGTGTCTACCGCGGTAGGAATGTTTTATATCGCGGCCCGTTTTATACCGATGCTTCGTGCAGAAATCTAAAATTTAACGAAAAAAGTGGTCGCGCGTTTTGAATAACGGTAGAGATAAAAAGCGGGATAGTGAATACTTCCCGGTGGGGGTAACACAAGGGGGTAAAGAATATCCCGCGCGATAGTAGGGAAAACATTGAAGGGGTTGGGGGAAGTTTCCGCGGTCATTCTACCGACGACTTTTGACCGCGCAACAAGGTGACGTGGACCTCGTTTGAAGTGACAGTTAGATTCTTGTGTCGGGATTCAAGGTTAATAGGAAGTGTCGTAGACTATCCCGCGAGTGTCTACCGCAGTAGGAATATTTTATATCGCGGCGCGTTTTATACCGGTGCTTCGTGCAAGTTTTGTGTCGTTCGTTACACCGACCGAAGGATTAAAGTGACAGTTAGACCGCGTTTACGTCTCAGGGTCGTGTTTAAAGATTTAACGGGAGTGTCGTGAATATACCGCGAGTGATCTAGTGCGCGGAGAACGTTATTTTATCATAAAACAAGGATGCTTTTTCGTGATCGGAATATTGTTTCGCGCTTTCGGGATATAGTAATTCGCGTTTCAATTTATTTTTTAATTGATCGTCGTACAGCCGGAGTACGCGTTATCTCTTGCGGAGTGTCGATTTTCTGTCTGGTAAGACGTGCTAATAGTGTATAGTGACCGGCAATGATGACTTGACTCATTGTGGTGACAGCGGCTAACGCGCGTGAGCTAGGGTGGAGTGCGTTAGGCCTTACCGCGGATCGTGTACGTGAACCTTGAAGTACCGAGAGAAGCGAGAGAACGAGGGAAAAGTTGGAGGAAGGCATCTTCATGTTCTGTTCTGTTCGCGACCGTGCGTGTGAGAGAGAACGCATGAGTGATCGCTAAGAAATCATTATAGGCGCCTCTAATGATTTCTTAGCGATCATTCGTGCGTTCTCTCTCACACGCACGGTCGCGAACAGAACAGAACATGAAGATGCCTTCCTCCAACTTTCTCTCGTCTCGTTTCTTTCGGTACTTCAGGACTACGTACGCGATCCGCGGACTGACGCACTCCACCCTTACGCGCGTTAGTCGCCGCATTGAGTCATGCTATTATTGCCAGTCACTACTATTACATGCAATTCGGGAAACGGCATCTTTTGCTTGAGAGATTCGCGTTACGCCGGATTGTGCGATGCGTATTTTAGTAGTTTTAAATTTTTATTTAAACAATTTTTTCTTGTTTTATAATAATTTAAGCTATGAGTCATAGTGTAATAAAGTGCGCGATGAATATGAGTCATAGTGTTATGAAGTGCGCGGTGAATATGAGTCATAGTGTAATAAAGTGCGCGGTGAATATTATGTGAGTGAGTGTGAGTGTACAGTGTCGCGTTTTCGTATATAGTACGGGGTACCGTGTTTAAGTTATTATAAAACAAGGTCGCTTTTCTCGTGATCGGAATATTGTTTCGCGCTTTCGGGTTGTAATTCGCGTTTTCAATTTATTTTTTAATTGATCGTCGTACAGCCCGGAGTATTCGTCGGTCCCTCGCGGAGTGTCGTTTTCTGTTTCGTTAGCCGTGACTGATAGTGCGTGCGCTACTGCACGCAATTCGGGAAATTGGCATCTGCTGCTTGAGAGATTCGCGTTACGCCGGATTGTGCGATGCGTATTTTAGTAGTTTTAAATTCCTATTCGAACAATTTTTCCTTGTTTTATAATAATTTAAACTAGGTATGAGTGATAGTGTAATAAAGTGCGCGGTGAATATGAGTCATAGTGTTATGAAGTGCGCGGTGAATATTATGTGAGTGAATGTGAGTGTACAGTGTCGCGTTTTCGTTTATAATACGGGGTGCCGTGTTTAAGTTATTACAAAACAAGGTCGCTTTTCTCGTAATCGGAATATTGTTTCGCGCTTTCGGGATATAGTAATTCGCGTTTTTAATTTATTTTTAATGGATCGTCGTACAGCCCGGGTATTCGTCGGTCCCTCGCGGAGTGTCGTTTTCTGTTTCGTTAGACGTGACTGATAGTGCGTGCGCTACTGCACGCAATTCGGGAAATTGGCATCTGCTGCTTGAGAGATTCGCGTTACGCCGGATTGTGCGACGCGTATTTTAGTAGTTTTAAAGTCCTATTCGAACAATTTTTCCTTGTTTTGTAATAATTTAAACTAGGTATGAGTGATAGTGTAATAAAGTGCGCGATGAATATGAGTCATAGTGTTATGAAGTGCGCGGTGAATATGAGTCATAGTGTAATAAAGTGCGCGGTGAATATTATGTGAGTGTGAGTGTACAGTGTCGCGTTTTCGTTTATAATACGGGGTGCCGTGTTTTAATAATAATTTAAACTATGAGTGATAATGTAAACTAACGAGTGATAATTTAAATTATGAGTGATAGCGTTAGTGGTTAATGACAGTATTTCGCGAGAGTTTCCAGTGCGCGAAAAGATGACTCGACGACGACGACGACCTCCCATCTGAGAGGAGGAGCAGGCCCGGGGGCATCCTGCTACGGCGGAGCAACTTTTAGGTAAGCATTAATTTTTAAATAAAATCTTTATTAAAGAAAACCTTTATATTTTTATATTAATCTTATTGACTAACTGGCATGTCTACATAATTCTTTTCCTTTTTATGTTACAGTCACCGGCACAACTCACCAACTCCGCCGAAATTTATGCAGATTGGCAAGTCGCATGCTTTTTTTTACAATTTCTATATTTAATAAATTAAATACCTTTAATTAAAATACAGGCGCGCGCCTGTATACATATATTACATGTATTTTTTTGTACTAATATTATATTGCTTTGAAATAAAAGATGTGTAGAATGCATCAAAAATTTTTAACCACACCGGTTGTACTCACAGAAAATATTAAAAGTATATACAACCGACAGTCCGCAGTCTGTTAAAGTGGGACGGAAAATTTTTGATGCATTGTACATTAAAAATTTACAATACATTATACCTTGAAAATGTCGGACCATACACAATTCGGTGACTCGAATTACGTACTACTTAAAATTATTTTAAACTCCGCGATGTTACCGAGAAGCGGATCTGCGAAATCTGCCGGCGACGCCACGAAAAACACTACTGGGTAAGTCGAGGATTTTCTCTTGCACCAGGAATGGTCAGAGAGACTTCTGCGGCTTCCCGGGTCTCGGACGGTTTCCTTGGTTAGTTTCCGTCGCGAACCTTTCGTCCCCAAAGCGCCAAACCTGTAAATAAAGCAGAAGTATTTTTAAATTAAAACTAAAAATCTCATAAGTGACACATTGAGGTTAAAGTTATATTTTGACAATTTTCTCACTTTTTAATTAACTGAGGCTCTCGAGCAATCTAAAATCGGTCCCTCACGATAGAGGAGGGTACTCTAATTAAATTTTAACGCATGACATACCTGAATTCACTCTGCAAACTGTTAGTGCTATCTGGAGTACTGGGTAAGTCGAGGAATTTTCTCTTGCACCAGGAATGGTCAGAGAGACTTCTGCGGCTTCCCCGGGTCTCCGGACGGTTTCCTTGGTTAGTTTCCGTAGCGAACCTTTCGTCCCCAAAGCGCCAAACCTGTAAATAAAGCAGAAGTATTTTTAAATTAAAACTAAAAATCTCATAAGTGACACTTTGAGGTTAAAGTTATATTTTGACTAATTTCTCACTTTTTAATTAACTGAGGCTTTCGAGCAATCTAAAATCGGTCCCTCACGATAGAGGAGGGTACTCTAATTAAATTCTAACGCATGACATACCTGAATTCACTCTGCAAAGTGTTAGTGCTATCTGGAGTACTGGGTAAGTCGAGGAATTTTCTCTTGCACCAGGAATGGTCAGAGAGACTTCTGCGGCTTCCCGGGTCTCCGGACGGTTTCCTTGGTTAGTTTCCGTCGCGAACCTTTCGTCCCCAAAGCGCCAAACCTGTAAATAAAGCAGAAGTATTTTTAAATTAAAACTAAAAATCTCATAAGTGACACATTGAGGTTAAAGTTATATTTTGACAATTTTCTCACTTTTTAATTAATTGAGGCTCTCGAGCAATCTAAAATCGGTCCCTCACGATAGAGGAGGGTACTCTAATTAAATTCTAACGCATGACATACCTGAATTCACTCTGCAAAGTGTTAGTGCTATCTGGAGTACTGGGTAAGTCGAGGAATTTTCTCTTGCACCAGGAATGGTCAGAGAGACTTCTGCGGCTTCCCCAGGTCTCCGGACGGTTTCCTTGGTTAGTTTCCGTCGCGAACCTTTCGTCCCCAAAGCGCCAAACCTGTAAATAAAGCAGAAGTATTTTTAAATTAAAACTAAAAATCTCATAAGTGACACATTGAGGTTAAAGTTATATTTTGACAATTTTCTCACTTTTTAATTAATTGAGGCTCTCGAGCAATCTAAAATCGGTCCCTCACGATAGAGGAGGGTACTCTAATTAAATTCTAACGCATGACATACCTGAATTCACTCTGCAAAGTGTTAGTGCTATCTGGAGTACTGGGTAAGTCGAGAATTTTCTCTTGCACCAGGAATGGTCAGAGAGACTTCTGCGGCTTCCCGGGTCTCCGGACGGTTTCCTTGGTTAGTTTCCGTCGCGAACCTTTCGTCCCCAAAGCGCCAAACCTGTAAATAAAGCAGAAGTATTTTTAAATTAAAACTAAAAATCTCATAAGTGACACATTGAGGTTAAAGTTATATTTTGACAATTTTCTCACTTTTTAATTAACTGAGGCTCTCGAGCAATCTAAAATCGGTCCCTCACGATAGAGGAGGGTACTCTAATTAAATTCTAACGCATGACATACCTGAATTCACTCTGCAAAGTGTTAGTGCTATCTGGAGTACTGGGTAAGTCGAGGAATTTTCTCTTGCACCAGGAATGGTCAGAGAGACTTCTGCGGCTTCCCCGGGTCTCCGGACGGTTTCCTTGGTTAGTTTCCGTCGCGAACCTTTCGTCCCCAAAGCGCCAAACCTGTAAATAAAGCAGAAGTATTTTTAAATTAAAACTAAAAATCTCATAAGTGACACTTTGAGGTTAAAGTTATATTTTGACTAATTTCTCACTTTTTAATTAACTGAGGCTTCCGAGCAATCTAAAATCGGTCCCTCACGATAGAGGAGGGTACTCTAATTAAATTCTAACGCATGACATACCTGAATTCACTCTGCAAAGTGTTAGTGCTATCTGGAGTACTGGGTAAGTCGAGGAATTTTCTCTTGCACCAGGAATGGTCAGAGAGACTTCTGCGGCTTCCCCGGGTCTCCGGACGGTTTCCTTGGTTAGTTTCCGTCGCGAACCTTTCGTCCCCAAAGCGCCAAACCTGTAAATAAAGCAGAAGTATTTTTAAATTAAAACTAAAAATCTCATAAGTGACACATTGAGGTTAAAGTTATATTTTGACAATTTTCTCACTTTTTAATTAATTGAGGCTCTCGAGCAATCTAAAATCGGTCCCTCACGATAGAGGAGGGTACTCTAATTAAATTCTAACGCATGACATACCTGAATTCACTCTGCAAAGTGTTAGTGCTATCTGGAGTACTGGGTAAGTCGAGGAATTTTCTCTTGCACCAGGAATGGTCAGAGGACTTCTGCGGCTTTCCCGGGTCTCCGGATGGTCTCGTTGGTTAGCTGCCGTCACGTACCTTTTTCCTATAAAGTTTAAAGCCTAAAAAACAAATAGAAATATTTGTTTTTCAGGCTTCAATCTTTAATTTATATCACATACCTGTCACTATTAAAACTTTTATAAAAATTAATTCTCGTTAATGCACAGTCTTGGCACATTGTGGGAACCAAAAAGAAGGTTCAAATTTGTTAGAAAATTTAACGGCACACTCGAAAAAGCAGTAGATCTTCTACAAACGAATAAAATAAGCATAAAATATTTCGCGAAAAGTATTCACCAATGGAAACACAGCATTAATAAAAAAACTTAAATAATAATATAATGTAAAAATACTTATTAAATTGCATTAAACTATTGTAATTTAACGTGCAAAATTAAATTATGAATTAAAACAATTAAATAACGCAAAAAGCAAACTTTAAATGTCAATCGATTAATTTCAACCAATAGGAACACAGCATTAATACTGACATTCATGAATCGATTCAAACAATAAACTATTGTAAAATTACTTAATAAATATCATTAAATTGTTGTAAATTAACGTGCAAAATACGATTCAGTTTAGAAACTTATAAATAACGCAAAATAGAAATGTAAAATGTCATTCGATTAATTTGAACCAATAGGAACACAGTATTAGTACTGACATTTATGAAACGACTCGATTAATAAAATAATGTAAAAATAATTAATAAATAGCATTAAATTGTTGTAAACTAACTAGCAAAATACGATTTAGTATAAAAACTTATAAATAACGCCAAAAACACGTGCAAAATGTCACTCGATTATTTTCAACCAATAGGAACACAGCATTAGTACTGACATTCATGAAACGATTCGATTAATAAAATATTGTAAAAATAACTAATAAATAGCATTAAATTGTTGTAAACTAACTTGCAAAATACGATTTAGTATAAAAACTTATAAATAACGCCAAAAACACTTGCAAAATGTCACTCGATTATTTTCAACCAATAGGAACACAGCATTAGTACTGAAATTCATGAAACGATTCAATTAATAAAATATTGTAAAAATAATTAATAATGAGCATTAAATTGTTGTAAACTAACTAGCAAAATACGATTTAGTATAAAAACTTATAAATAACGCCAAAAACACGTGCAAAATGTCACTCGATTATTTTCAACCAATAGGAACACAGCATTAGTACTGACATTCATGAAACGATTCGATTAATAGAATATTGTAAAAATAATTAATAAATAGCATTAAATTGTTGTAAACTATCATGCAAAATACGATTTAGTATAAAAACTTATAAATAACGCCAAAACACGTGCAAATGTCACTCGATTATTTTTAACCAATAGGAACACAGCATGAATACTGACATTCATGAAACGATTCGATTAATAAAATATTGTAAAAATAATTAATAAATAGCATTAAATTGTTGCAAATTGACGTGCAAAATATAATTTAGTACAAAAATTTATAAATAACGCAAAATAAAAGTGTAAAATGTCATTCGATTAATTTGAACCAATAGGAACACAGGATTAGTACTGACATTCATGAAACGATTCGATTAATAAAATATTGTAAATATACTTAATAAATAGCATTAAATTGTTGTAAATTGACGTGCAAAATAGCCTCGCTCTTTTAAGTCGCGAAATATTTAACATTTTCCGAAAAACTTTGATCGTTAATATGCACCTGATACAAATTTTAAAAGTATCAGGTGCCTATAAAATCGAGGAGGTGGCACGAACTGACCTTGCCACCTCCTTTTAGAAAATGTTAAATATCTCGTGAACCAGAAAAGCTAGGCTATTGCGCTTTTTTTGTTCGACGCGGGTTTTCAAGCCCTTCAAAACGAGCTTTCGATCAGACCCCTACGACGCCTGTGGACCGAGATATTAACGATCAAAGTTTTTCGGAAAATGTGAAATATCTCGCGAACCAGAAGGGCTAGGCTATTGCGCTTTTTTTTGTTCGACGCGGGCTTTCAAGCCCTTCAAAACGAGCTTTCGATCAGACCTCTACGACGCCTGTGGACCGAGATATTAACGATCAAAGTTTTTCGGAAAATGTGAAATATCTCGCGAACCAGAAGAGCTAGGCTATTGCGCTCTTTTTTGTTCGACGCGGGCTTTCAAGCCCTTCAAAACGAGCTTTCGATCAGACCCCTACGACGCCTGTGGACCGAGATATTAACGATCAAAGTTTTCGGAAAATGTGAAATATCTCGCGAACCAGAAGGGCTAGGCTATTGCGCTTTTTTGTTCGACGCGGGCTTTCAAGCCCTTCAAAACGAGCTTTCGATCAGACCCCTACGACGCCTGTGGACCGAGATATTAACGATCAAAGTTTTTCGGAAAATGTGAAATATCTCGCGAACCAGAAGAGCTAGGCTATTGCGCTCTTTTTTGTTCGACGCGGGCTTTCAAGCCCTTCAAAACGAGCTTTCGATCAGACCCCTACGACGCCTGTGGACCGAGATATTAACGATCAAAGTTTTTCGGAAAATGTGAAATATCTCGCGAACCAGAAGAGCTAGGCTATTGCGCTCTTTTTTGTTCGACGCGGGCTTTCAAGCCCTTCAAAACGAGCTTTCGATCAGACCCCTACGACGCCTGTGGACCGAGATATTAACGATCAAAGTTTTTCGGAAAATGTGAAATATCTCGCGAACCAGAAGAGCTAGGCTATTGCGCTCTTTTTTGTTCGACGCGGGCTTTCAAGCCCTTCAAAACGAGCTTTCGATCAGACCCCTACGACGCCTGTGGACCGAGATATTAACGATCAAAGTTTTTCGGAAAATGTGAAATATCTCGCGAACCAGAAGAGCTAGGCTATTGCGCTCTTTTTTGTTCGACGCGGGCTTTCAAGCCCTTCAAAACGAGCTTTCGATCAGACCCCTACGACGCCTGTGGACCGAGATATTAACGATCAAAGTTTTTCGGAAAATGTGAAATATCTCGCGAACCAGAAAGGCTAGGCTATTGCGCTTTTTTGTTCGACGCGGGCTTTCAAGCCCTTCAAAACGAGCTTTCGATCAGACCCCTACGACGCCTGTGGACCGAGATATTAACGATCAAAGTTTTTCGGAAAATGTGAAATATCTCGCGAACCAGAAGAGCTAGGCTATTGCGCTCTTTTTTGTTCGACGCGGGCTTTCAAGCCCTTCAAAACGAGCTTTCGATCAGACCCCTACGACGCCTGTGGACCGAGATATTAACGATCAAAGTTTTTCGGAAAATGTGAAATATCTCGCGAACCAGAAGGGCTAGGCTATTGCGCTTTTTTTGTTCGACGCGGGCTTTCAAGCCCTTCAAAACGAGCTTTCGATCAGAACCCTACGACGCCTGTGGACCGAGATATTAACGATCAAAGTTTTTCGGAAAATGTGAAATATCTCGCGAACCAGAAGAGCTAGGCTATTGCGCTCTTTTTTGTTCGACGCGGGCTTTCAAGCCCTTCAAAACGAGCTTTCGATCAGACCCCTACGACGCCTGTGGACCGAGATATTAACGATCAAAGTTTTTCGGAAAATGTGAAATATCTCGTGAACCAAAAATGCTAGACTATTGCGGTTTTTTTCGTTCGACGCGGGCTTTCAAGCCCTTCAAAACGAGCTTTCGATCAGACCCCTACGACGCCTGTGGACCGAGATATTAACGATCAAAGTTTTTCGGAAAATGTGAAATATCTCGCGAACCAGAAGAGCTAGGCTATTGCGCTTTTTTTTGTTCGACGCGGGCTTTCAAGCCCTTCAAAACGAGCTTTCGATTAGACCCCTACGACGCCTGTGGACCGAGATATTAACGATCAAAGTTTTTCGGAAAATGTGAAATATCTCGCGAACCAGAAGAGCTAGGCTATTGCGCTCTTTTTTGTTCGACGCGGGCTTTCAAGCCCTTCAAAACGAGCTTTCGATCAGACCCCTACGACGCCTGTGGACCGAGATATTAACGATCAAAGTTTTTCGGAAAATGTGAAATATCTCGCGAACCAGAAGAGCTAGGCTATTGCGCTCTTTTTTGTTCGACGCGGGCTTTCAAGCCCTTCAAAACGAGCTTTCGATCAGACCCCTACGACGCCTGTGGACCGAGATATTAACGATCAAAGTTTTTCGGAAAATGTGAAATATCTCGCGAACCAGAAGGGCTAGGCTATTGCGCTTTTTTTGTTCGACGCGGGCTTTCAAGCCCTTCAAAACGAGCTTTCGATCAGAACCCTACGACGCCTGTGGACCGAGATATTAACGATCAAAGTTTTTCGGAAAATGTGAAATATCTCGCGAACCAGAAGAGCTAGGCTATTGCGCTTTTTTTGTTCGACGCGGGCTTTCAAGCCCTTCAAAACGAGCTTTCGATCAGAACCCTACGACGCCTGTGGACCGAGATATTAACGATCAAAGTTTTTCGGAAAATGTGAAATATCTCGCGAACCAGAAGAGCTAGGCTATTGCGCTCTTTTTTGTTCGACGCGGGCTTTCAAGCCCTTCAAAACGAGCTTTCGATCAGACCCCTACGACGCCTGTGGACCGAGATATTAACGATCAAAGTTTTTCGGAAAATGTGAAATATCTCGCGAACCAGAAGAGCTAGGCTATTGCGCTTTTTTTTGTTCGACGCGGGCTTTCAAGCCCTTCAAAACGAGCTTTCGATCAGACCCCTACGACGCCTGTGGACCGAGATATTAACGATCAAATTTTTTCGGAAAATGTGAAATATCTCGCGAACCAGAAAGGCTAGGCTATTGCGCTTTTTTTTGTTCGACGCGGGCTTTCAAGCCCTTCAAAACAAGCTTTCGATCAGACCCCTACGACGCCTGTGGACCGAGATATTAAAAATTTTTTTTTTTTTTTGGTTTTTGCCCTCGTGCGCGCAAGGGGGGGAAAGATAGAACAAAATTTTATTAACAAAAAATGTTTCTATTGATTTCCCCCATCTTTCTACCTGCGCAGATTTTTTTTTTTTTTTTTTGGTTTGCCCTCGTGCGCGCAGGAGAGATAGAACAAAATTTTATTAACAAAAAATGTTTCTACTGATTCCCCCCATCTTTCTACCTGCGCAGATTTTTTTTTTTTTTGGTTTTTGCCCTCGTGCGCGCAGGGGAGAGATAGAACAAAATTTTATTAACAAAAAATGTTTCTACTGATTCCCCCATCTTTCTACCTGCGCAGATTTTTTTTTTTTTTTTTGGTTTTGCCCTCGTGCGCGCAGGGGAGAGATAGAACAAAATTTTATTAACAAAAAATGTTTCTACTGATTCCCCCCATCTTTCTACCTGCGCAGATTTTTTTTTTTTTTTTTTTTGCTTTCGTGCGCGCAGGGGAAGAGAGATAGAACAAAATTTTATTAACAAAAAATGTTTCTACTGATTCCCCCCATCTTTCTACCTGCGCAGATTTTTTTTTTTTTTTTGGTTTTTGCCCTCGTGCGCGCAGGGGAGAGATAGAACAAAATTTTATTAACAAAAAATGTTTCTACTGATTCCCCCATCTTTCTACCTGCGCAGATTTTTTTTTTTTTTTTTTTGGTTTTTGCTTTCGTGCGCGCAGGGGGGGAGAGATAGAACAAAATTTTATTAACAAAAAATGTTTCTACTGATTTCCCCCATCTTTCTACCTGCGCAGATTTTTTTTTTTTTTTTTGGTTTTTGCCCTCGTGCGCGCAGGGGGAGAGATAGAACAAAATTTTATTAACAAAAATGTTTCTACTGATTCCCCATCTTTCTACCTGCGCAGATTTTTTTTTTTTGGTTTTGCCTCGTGCGCGCAGGGGGAGAGATAGAACAAAATTTTATTAACAAAAAATGTTTCTACTGATTCCCCCATCTTTCTACCTGCGCAGATTTTTTTTTTTTGGTTTTGCTTTCGTGCGCGCAGGGGGAGATAGAACAAAATTTTATTAACAAAAAATGTTTCTACTGATTCCCCCCATCTTTCTACCTGCGCAGATTTTTTTTTTTTTTTTTGGTTTTTGCCCTCGTGCGCGCAGGGGGGGAGAGATAGAACAAAATTTTATTAACAAAAAATGTTTCTACTGATTTCCCCCATCTTTCTACCTGCGCAGATTTTTTTTTTTTTTTTTTGGTTTTTGCCCTCGTGCGCGCAGGGGGAGAGATAGAACAAAATTTTATTAACAAAAAATGTTTCTACTGATTCCCCCCATCTTTCTATTTGCGCAGATTTTTTTTTTTTTTTTAAATCTGTTTTACCGACCCGTATAAAATTGAAAAACCTGTTTTACCGACCGATACTATGTCGGTAAAACAGAAATCTGCATTACCGACGGTCGGTAAAAAATTTTAGCGCCGGCCTTCGGCCGGCGGCAAAAACGAAAATTTTTAGCCTTTTGGCGCGAGAAATTTTGGTCCGCCAAAAAAAAAAAATTTTTTTTTTTTAAATCTGTTTTACCGACCCGTATAAAATTGAAAAACCTGTTTTACCGACCGTTGCTATGTCGGTAAAACAGGAATCTGCATTACCGACGGTCGGTAAAAAATTTTCGCGCCGGTTTTCGGCCGGCGGCAAAAACGAAAATTTTTAGCGTTTTGGCGCGAGAAATTTTGGTTTGCCAAAAAAAAAAAAATTTTTTTTTTTTTAAATCTGTTTTACCGACCCGTATAAAATTGAAAAACCTGTTTTACCGACCGATACTATGTCGGTAAAACAGGAATCCATTACCGACGGTCGGTAAAAAATTTTCGCGCGGCTTTCGGCCGGCGGCAAAACGAAAATTTTTAGCCTTTTGGCGCGAGAAATTTTGGTCCGCCAAAAAAAAAAAAATTTTTTTTTTAAAATCTGTTTACCGACCCGTATAAAATTGAAAAACCTGTTTTACCGACCGTTGCTATGTCGGTAAAACAGAAATCTGCTTACCGACGGTCGGTAAAATTTTCGCGCCGGCCTTCGGCCAGCAAAACTAAATTTTTAGCCTTTTGGCGCGAGAAATTTTGGTCCGCCAAAAAAAAAAAAATTTTTTTTTTTTTAAAATCTGTTTTACCGACCCGTATAAAATTGAAAAACCTGTTTTACCGACCGTTGCTATGTCGGTAAAACAGGAATCTGCATTACCGACGGTCGGTAAAAAATTTTCGCGCCGGCCTTTGGCCGGCGGCAAAAACGAAAATTTTTAGCCTTTTGGCGCGAAAAATTTTGGTCCGCCAAAAAAAAAAAAAAAAAAAATTTAACAACCTAACCTAACCTAACCTAACCTAACCTAACCTAACCTAACCTAACCTAACCTAACCTAACCTAACCTAACCTAACCTAATCTAACCTAACTTGTTCAGGTTAGGTTAGGTTAGGTAGAATAGGTGGAACCAGAATTAGAACAGAACATTAAACAGAGATTAAGTTGGGTTAGGTTAGAACCAGGTTAGGTTAGGTTAGGTTAGGTTAGGTTAGGTTAGGTTAGGTTAGGTTAGGTTAGGTTAGGTTAGGTTAGGTTAGGTTAGGTTAGGTTAGGTTAGGTTAGGTTAGGTTAGGTTAGGTTAGGTTAGGTTAGGTTAGGTTAGGTTAGGTTAGGTTAGGTTAGGTTAGGTTAGGTTAGGTTAGGTTAGGTTAGGTTAGGTTAGGTTAGGTTAGGTTAGGTTAGGTTAGGTTAGGTTAGGTTAGGTTAGGTTAGGTTAGGTTCCCCCTCGAGGTGCGCCACCTTGTCGTGGTGAGGGGGCACAGAAAGCATGTTGCTTTCTGCTAAGAGCGCACAGAAGAGGACCCCGCAAGGAAGGACAGGATAACATCGCTGGACACAGGAGGACATCACCTGAAGAAATTAAGAAGAGGCCACTGGAAAATATTTGCAGCTCGGGCTCTTCTTCTGCGGAACACGGGTAGACTGGACTCGAAAGGATTGGGCTCCAACCAGTCTAGGGAAGGACACCTTACACAAACCAATTCAACAACTATGAATATGGACAATGAGAAAGAAGAAAACTTACAGCTACAGGGTGTTCGGACACCCAGTAGTCGGCAGGGAGGTAGCGTCCCGGCTCCCCCTTGTCGTTATCCAACGACGGGCAATCTACCTCCTGCAGCGCAGGGGGGGTAGATGATAATGTGTCTGCGAAGACCAGTTCGTCAAAGAAGACAGCTAAGAGCAAAGATACGGGCAGGAGCCTGTTATCTCGTAGCATGGGAGAGAACTTATCAGAGAGGGGAACACCCTCACAAAGAACAACCTCGCCAGCTTCCAGCTATCTCTCAGGAGGTACTGGAGACCTCGGCTCGGATTACGGAGGGTCCATCGAAGGAGATGACGAACGCATGAATATGCCACTCGGCAAAAGGAAGAGAGTTATCATCGGCAGAAAGAGAACTGCGGAACAAAGAAATGATGCAACCTCAGCACTTGAAAGAGCAGCTGCTATGGAAGAGGAGGAGAGTCGCATACTCAATGCAAATCACCCCATCTCAGCACGTTCGCAACAAAGAGCAGATAAGCTCGAAGAAGATTTCCTGGACGATAATCGGAATGCACCATCTCGGGACCTTGCCAGCACAGTCCTACGGGACATGGCAGTGGTACTTCGAGTTTCCGGGGTTTCCAAAGGTCTTAAGGGCGAATACTCTAAGGCCCTGAGAGAAATCGCATGCAGAACACGAGCAAATGTCACCACTATGCTGACAAGACTTAACACGGACGGTTCGACAGGACAAGAGACCATGAGTCTCCTTAATGAATTGCACAAGGCACAAGAAGAAATAAAAAACCTTAAACAAGAAGTAAATACTTTGCGGGAGACAATCGCACAGATCTCACCTACGCAGCCTCCTCAATCCAAAAAGAGGCGGGAAGACCCTATACCATATAAGACTACCACAGGTCCAATTTCCGGTACCTCTAAAGTGGTAACCAGCGAGGTAGTTTCTACTAAAACAACTTTTAAAAAACCAACGAACAAAGCAGGTGGCACTTTACGATACAATGAAGACAGGGAAGCTAGTGAGATTTCCACCAACGCAATCTCATCTGTTCATTTTAAATATTTAGATGAACTCTTCCATTCGTGGTGCACAGGAAAATCCAGCGGGGAGCCACGAACCAGGAATCAGCCTAGATCAAGCCAGGCAACTACAGGTACGGACAAAGAAAGCTCTAAGAGCAAACCGGTGACAGCATCAGAACACCCTAGATCGGCAACTGCTATAGCAGGCACAAGCAAGGAAAGCCCTGGCGTGGAGACATGGGCAACAGTAGCTGGAAGAAAAACAAAAAACAGTAATAAGACAGTCGGACAAGGAAGTAGGACAACGAGTGGCAAGAAAGCACCGGAGCAGCCTAAACCCAAGACGACCAAGCGCAAAACACCTAATTCGGCGGCCGTATCGATCACTTGCGAAAATGGTCAATACCAGGAGATCCTGAAAATGGCCAAAGACAGGATAGACTTAAAGAAACTTGGAATCGATAGCCTGCGACCCAAGAGAGGTATTACAGGCTCCATCATTTATGAGATCAAGGGAGACAATCATAACGAGAAGGCAAAAGTTCTTGCAAAAGAACTTTCTACGGCACTTGCAAGTGTGCAACAGGTTAGGATAGCGTGTCCACAGAAAACCGCGGATATACGAATCAGGGATCTGGATGATTATACACGTAAGGATGATGTCATTAATGCAGTACTTACAAGTTTTGAAACTTGCAGGCAGGAGGACCTTAAATTAGGTGAAATTAGGAGATCATACAACGGACTTTACACGACAGTACTTAAGTGCCCGGTAGCCGTTGCTAACCAACTAATCGAGAAGAAGAGAATACAAATAGGATGGGTCTCCGCAAGAATAGAAGCTCTACCTGCAAGACCATTACAATGTTTCCGGTGTCTACAAAAGGGACATGTCCGTGAAAACTGTAACAGTCCTATAGACCGTTCAAACAGTTGCTTCAGATGTGGGGAAACTAACCACACTGCAGTAACCTGTAAGAACCTACCTAAATGTCTGATTTGTGAAGAACTGAAGAAACCATTCAGGCACAAAATGGGAGGACCAGCATGTAATGCCAAGACAAATAGAAGACAACCTCGAACACAACCAGCTTCGAATACTAATAGACAAGACGATGGAAATCCACCACAGCTCTCCAAGGAAGTGATGGAAGTAGAAACACAGGAGGTACCGGAAGCACCAAAACTTGCACCAGAGATTAGTGGCCAGGAGGAGGCCATGCACACGGAATAGGAACTTAATGGCTAGTACAACTTTAATTCAAATTAACACTAACCATGCGAGGAGAGCGCAAGACCTACTGCTCCACACACTCGCTGAGTGTGGCGGGGGGATTGCGCTCATTTCGGAACCTTTCAATATACCGGATAAGCATCCAAACTGGATGAGTGACCCAGCGGGGAGCGTGGCTATTTTCTGGCTGGGCAATGATAATGCATGTAACCCTATCACAAGCGGAACAGGATGGACTGCAGCTAAATGGAGAAATATAATCGTGATGGCCACATATTTGCCACCATCAATAAACCTTGAGGACATGGAGACATCTCTGGAAGAAATAAGCGACTTTATTAAGCGTACACCGGCTACCCCCATTCTCCTTGGAGGGGACTTTAACGCCAAGTCCCCGGAATGGGGATGTAAGTTTTGGGACCAAAAGGGTCGTCTCCTCGCGGACTGGGCCTCTGGCTTAGGACTCCTTCTGGTAAACCGGGGAGATGTTAACACCTGTGTGGCCTGGAGAGGAGAATCCACTGTGGACATCACATGGGCCAATTACAGTGCTGTCAAGCATGTTTGTAACTGGAGAGTCTGGGAGGAATTAGAAACCCTGTCGGACCACAGATATGTGGGAATGATCATCTCGACAAGCGGAAATCGTACTACGGACGCAAGGAAAAACAGTGACCAAAAGAAGTGGGCACTACGGAAATTAAATATGGATTTACTCATGACGGCCCTGGAGTCTGCAACATGGCCCGAAGATATCCCTGCGGATGAACCTGAGGACGAAGCTAAAAAACTAACTCGTATATTAACGGATGCGTGTAATATGGCAATGCCATTATGTTCAAACACAAGGGTGAAAGGAGCATATTGGTGGAACGAGAGCATTGCCTCGCTTAGGAAACAGGCAGTGATCAAGCAACGTGCCTTTACAAGGTGCCGTAGAAGGCGCAGAAGTACACAAGAGGAAGTGGACCAAGCATATGAAGACTATCGGGAGGCCAGAAGAAACCTTAGAATTGCAATCACAGCAGCTAAGACAGCAGCGTGGGCTGAGTTAATGGAAACCATTGACTCAGACCCGTGGGGCCGTCCCTATAAAATAATTAGCGGACAATATAGAAGAAGAGGACCACCGGCTACGGAAATGCTGGAATCACAGCAGATCACGGAAATTGTAACCACACTTTTCCCAAGGGACACCTCGCAAGCAGTAATACCTACACCCCTGGAGGATATTGACTCTGGAGAGGAAGAAGAACAAGAGGACCCTACTGTCACGGAAGAGGAAATCACGAGGGCAATCAAAGGAATCAAGGCCAACAAGGCCCCAGGTCCGGACAATGTTCCAGGGAAAATAATTACCCTGGCGGCAGACATACTCCTCCCTAGGCTTTGTCGGGTATTCACCAGGTTACTAAGGGAAGGAGTGTTTCCCAGAGAGTGGAAAAGAGCCTCACTGGTGCTAATACCAAAACCAGGGAAGCCACTGGACAACGCCTCGTCTTTTAGACCTATCTGTCTTATTGATGAATTGGGAAAACTCATGGAGAGAATTATCAACTGTAGACTCACGGAGTGGGTCGAATCAACTGGAAGAGGACTGAGTGTTAACCAATTCGGATTTAGAAAAGGACACTCAACGATAGATGCAATTCAGGCGGTCAAGAAATACGTGCATAAAAGCAATGAGAAGGGAGAAACTGTATTGGCCACATCTCTGGACATTGCCAATGCGTTCAACACCATTCCCTGGCCGGTGATTATGGGTGCTTTGCGAAAATTACGATTACCAAGATACCTAGTTAATATCTTACAGGACTACTTACAGCTAAGAACACTTACTTACAATAACAGAGACGGATTTCTCGTCACGGAAACGGTCGAGCGCGGTGTTCCCCAGGGATCGGTACTTGGACCAACCCTGTGGATTCTGACATACGACGCGGTATTACAGGCACCTATACCTAGTGGCTGTAACACTATATGCTATGCGGACGACACGCTGGTGCTCTCCACGGGACTCTCCTGGAGAGAGGCAGTAGTCAAATCTGAACTAGCAGTACATATTGTCGTTGAGACAATTAAAAGCCTCGGTTTAACCGTTGCAACGTCTAAAACGGAGGCTGTCTTCTTCCACAATTACACGTGCAAGGCTCCTCAACACATGTTACTAGTCGGCAACACACCTGTGCAAACTTCCCCCTATATAAAATATTTGGGGTTGACTTTAGATGAAAACTGGACCTTTGGCACGCACTTCCAGTCAGTTGTGCCAAAGGCGGTTAAAGCTGCAATTTCTCTCGGACATCTCATGCCAAACATAGGTGGTCCGGTGTGGAAGGCAAGAAAGTTGTACGCCACTGCAGTTCGCAGTATAATTCTATACGGGGCTCCTGTGTGGGCTGACGAGCTTCAACACAATCGGCTGGCATTAGCAGAAATACGACGCTTCGAACGAAGACTGGCGGTTAGAGTAGCACGACTTTATCGAACTACAGCAACAGATGCGGCGTGTATACTTGCTGGTTTACCTCCCCTACACTTAGAGGCGGTGTCCCTGGCACGTAGATATAACTTCAAGAAGCGGATTGAAAATCAACATCGAGTTCTCACTAACGAAATTAGTGTACAACTTCGAAAAGAAGAGAATCAAAAGATACTGGCGGACTGGAAAAAGGAATTATACAAATTAACTAACATAAGTTCAGGACATAGAGTAATTATGGCATTACGAGACCTACTACCAGAATGGCAAGCAGAACTGGAGGAACACGGTGCATTGGATTACCGCACGGCACAAATTATTACCGGCCATGGTGTATTTGGGGACTTCCTACACCGAATAGGAAAGGAAGGAAGTGCTAAGTGCTGGGAGTGCGGTGCATCAAAGGATGGTGCTGACCACACTCTTTACGAATGCTCTGCGTTTACAACACAGCGAGACTTATTAATACAACTTATAGGTCCACATGTAAACTTGCACTCTATCATGTCTGCAATACTAACAGACCCCTCGGTCAAAAGTACCTTTTGCACGTTCTGTCAAGAAGTTATCTCTATCAAAGAGAAAAACGAGACAGAACGAAGACGAGAAATCCTCACAAGACGGACAAGGCGTAGAAGACGACCACCAGCGCATCTACGACGGGATTAGATTTCTAATCACAAGCAGAAATCATCATTATGATACTTTGACAAACAGTTCTTTTAAGAACTTAGAGGACTTTGTTTCCTGATGAGGGTCTCACGGGGATCTCCAATAGCTCCCCTTGTGGGTGAGAGATCTCTGCCGGGCTTTCATTGGGATTCATTTACCTCACGGTGTTCTATTACGCCTGATGAGCTTGGGCAGAACAATGAAACGTGAGAAATGCGGAATAATAACTCTTGTTACCAAGAAGGGAGACAATAAACCCAGAGGTGAAAATGATATGCGAAAGTCACGGCGCGGCACTGTAATGATATGTCGCCTCCCGTGCCGTGACTTATCTCTCGCAGAGAAGAATAGCGTGTGGTTTTAGTCGGTATTAGGCAGCTCAATTACATCTGTAGCATAAGACCGAGTCCGACATATCCCCCAACTCAAGGGAATCCGTAAAAGGATTTTTCCACACGTAAATCAAAAAAAAAAAAAAAAAAGGTTAGGTTAGGTTAGGTTAGGTTAGGTTAGGTTAGGTTAGGTTAGGTTAGGTTAGGTTAGGTTAGGTTAGGTTAGGTTAGGTTAGGTTAGGTTAGGTTAGGTTGACTCTCAGAAGGGCACCGGCCCACGCGCCAACCCCACCTCCTCGTGGTGAGAGTCGGTAACTCCGGGGTACTCCCCCGGAGGCTGACGGGGCTCTGGCTTCGGGCGAAGTCCACACACCGGTGTGGAACTTCGGGCGGCGGATCGGAGGCAGTAGTAGGTTATAAGTCGTGGCGGAGGTAACGGCAAAGTACTCTTCGGAGTATGGCCGGGGGCTTTTAGTCCTTAAAGCCGAAGCACGACTTGGCCGAAACTGTCTCTGCTGAAACTGCCACGCGGCGCTTAGAGCGCTGGCGAGGGAGCTTCACTCCCTTGCATCGGGTGGACTGGTGGCGGAGGGACTTGTAGCTGCATGCAGCTGTAAGTCCCAAAGCTATAAGTCTATACCCGTGACATTTTACCCCTCGGGGTAAATTGTCTTCGGGCACGGGTCGGCTGGGAGCTTCGGCGCCCTGGCAGCGTGACGGCTTCTGGCACGGCCCTGTCCGCTTAGGTAGCTTGGCTCCCGTTTGCAGGGAGCCTCGGGTAGGCGTAGGCATGACTCGGGAATCCCGGGTGCACCGAGTCAGCCATCGGGCGTTAGTTCTTCGGGTAGGAGGTTCCGCCACATGAGCCACGGCCATAGAGCGGAGCCAGAGGGGGGTTCGAGTCTGCCCCTCGATAATCCGCAGACTTCGCGTCGCGTTCGGGTTCGTGTACTTATTCGCCTAGTGCCCAGTGGCCAGAGCGAATTCAGGGAGTCGTGCCTGCTCCCTAAATCGCAGGCATCGTTCCTCGCGAGCGGAACACTGGCCGAAGGCCTTTGGCCCGAGGACTAAGACCGCTACAGGGTCCCATCCTCACCCTGGATAAATAACGGAGGATGGCTAGGATTGGTTACCCTTGCATGAAAGGGGTCCGGGTAGGAGGACGCATTAATGTCGCGCGGCGCCGGGCGGCCCCTTCGGGGGAGTTAGGCTGGCAATGCGAGACATCGAACCGTCCACTGTAGGGGTTATGTCTGCCCCTCAATAATTCCGCAGACATAGACTTCGGGTAGGGTGCATGTGATCTGACGGTCCGAGGACCTGAAGGTCACATGTGCAAACTGGGTTCGCCTTCCCCACGTATAAAAACACGGAGGCGGGACACGGGAAGGAGACGGTTCATGGCCGACTGTGATACGCCGCTTTGCGGGGGCATAAGTTCGGACATGAAACGTCGAACAGAGGTCCACTTACCCTCTGTATAATAAATCGGAAGTGGGCGGGCCGGGGGTGGTTCGCACTTGGCGAAGCATCTCCGGGAATGGCGTGGCCATCAGTCCGGGGCGCGGTGTCCGTGATCGTCGGGATTCAGCGATGTGGGTATCCCCTGGGGTCTCCCCTCTCGCGCCCCGAACGCACGCGGAGGGTGTCAGGCTTGTAAGGTTGGGCGGTATACCGTTCCCTTCCGAAAAGAGCCGTGGCGAGAGTGGATACCGCGCCTTGGACTCTTGGTGTCCGTCTAGTGAGGGTCCACCTCCCCTCACTATAATCAATTCGGAGGCCGGTTATTAGTGGCCCGGCGCAGTTGGGGGCACGGGATGTAGAGCCGCTGTAGTCTGGTGGCAACGAGTGTCTGGGTGCTTGCACCCAACCTCAATTTCCCTCAGGGGCCACAGATGCCGACCCTTTATTAGGTCGGTGTAGGTCTGTGGTACGGGACTTGGCGGTCCCGAGGTACCCGAGCCCGGCAACCACTTTGCCGAGAGGGTGGGTTTTATTCCCCCCAAGGTGGTAAGGGATGGCGACCCGGAATTCAAACGCCCGGCCTGCCGGGGCCGTTAGGGGAGTTTGTTCCCTTCCGGCGGGTGGTGTGGGGGTTGGGGGGTTAGGGGTTGGGGGTGTATTCCTTTTCCTTTCCTTTCCCTTCCTTCCCCTGTCCCGCTCATTTTTGAGCGGTGTGTACGGGCGTGAGGCCGCTCGGACGTATTCCGAGGCAGGGCTCACGCGCCGTGTGGTTTTGGTGGACCGTTCAGGGCCGCTCGAACATATTTCGAGGCGGGGCCCGACGGTCGGTGTTGGTATCGGGCAGGCCGGGCTCGTCAGGGTTGGCACCCAACCGGCTAAGGAAGAAAACCCGGAGACAAACCAAATTTCAATGATTTAATTATGGCAGAGCACAGTAAAAAGACGACGAATTTACCGTCTCGGGGGTCGGATCCCCAGAGACCGGCGAGGGTGCTGTCCCAGCCCCTCCCGTCGTCATCAACGATGGGCCACCTACCGTTTGCCCCGCAGGGTAGGGAAGCAGCGACTGCGAAGGGCCCGATAGACCAGGCCCCGCGTCCTTCAAGCAAATGAGGGCAAGGTCGGGGGGCCATCACCTTCCCCTCACCTTTAATGGGACGGCACCAATCTGGGAGGCGTCACCGTCGCCGTCGGTCGCGTCAAACACAACGGCCGATATTTACACGGACGACGTGTTCGTGTCTGGTGCAGAGGACTCCAGACGTCTCGTTAGACGTGTCCGGATCGTCTAAATCCGGATCGCGAAAAGAGGGCGTCCCCCTACAGGGATTATGTTGGCTTGGCAGCTGCCAAGCTAAAGTAGTGGAGGCGGATCGGAGACTGGCGGATCTCGAGGAGAAAAGGAATATCCTCGACCCCTGCACGCCCTTGCCGCCCAAAATTAGAGAGACGGCGGAGGAAACGGTGGAGCATTATTTAGAAGAGCTCAAAAATGCTCCAACCGGGGACATTTTGTCCCAAGCGTTCCAAGACGTGGAACAAGTCTTGAGAGTCTCCAGCGTCTCCAAAGGACTCAAGGGAACGCTGGCGAAGGCCCTCAAGACATCGGCCTGTCGCGTCCGCGCTGGAGTGACCATCCTCTCCACGCGGAATATAACAACAGCCGGAGAGGGACAAGGATCCGAGCTCCTTATATTATCCAAGGAGCTCGAACAAGCGCGCAGGGAAATTAAAAACCTGCGCGAGGAAGTAAAGCGCTAAGAGGGAGAGCATCAGGTTACCAACCTCAGAACATCCCCTCCTATTTCCCTGTTGTATCAGGAGGGAAGTCCCCCTAATAGTAGAGGCAGTGGACAATGCCACTGCAGGGTCACCAAAGGAAGACATCGCGGGGAAAAGAAATTCTCCCCGCGATCGGAATGGCCGGCGTGAGGCCGCAAATACAAGGAAGTCGAGAATTATTCCCGACTCACCGCCGAAGTGAGGAGCCGAGGAGGCGATGATGAGCCGTCTCGACTCTCTCTTTGAGAGATGGCTGAGGAGAAAATTTGGGACTCTGCCCCCTCCCTCCTCAAGCAAAAGGTGGAAGTAAGGACCCCCCCGCATCAAAGAAGGGGGCGAATAAAAGGGCTGAATCTCAGACCCCAAAAAAGAAGAAGTCCAGAGGCGGGAAAGGAAGTAAGGCGAATAAAGGGGAGACCGACACAGACGTGTCCTTAATGCCTCCCCCTACAACGTCATTACCGCCTAGAAAATCGAGGAGGACGGCTTCCCAAAGCTCTGCGTCTAGAGCCACTTCCGCCCCAGCCGAAGCATGGGCCAAAGTGGTTGGACGCAAAGAGAGGAGAGAGGCCAGGTCTTTGGCCAATCCCACGTCATTCCACCCAAGAAGGGCGGAGTACGCCAAAAGCCCCCTAAGAGGGGACCTTCAGGACGCGGGAAGGACCGCCAACCGGCGCAACCGCCTCCAACGACGAGAAAGAGGAAGGAGAAGCCGCCGAACACCGCGGCCATCACAGTTACCTGCCCTGCGGGCAGATACACGGAGTCCTTAAGCTCGCCAAGTCTAAGATAGACTTGGAGAGCCTGGGGATCTCGGAACCGATCCCGTCGTGGTTTGACGGGGTCGATAGTATATGAGTAGGAGGAAGGTAACTCGACCAAGGCGGATGCCTTGGCCGAGGCAATGAGAAGGCGCTGGAGGACAAGAGGGTGTTAGAGTCCAGCGTCCCTCCAAAATGGCGGACATAAGAATCCGCGACCTCGATGACTCCGCTACTACGGAGGAGGTCGCGGATGCGGTAATCAAGGCCGCAGCCATCGACAGGAAGGAGATTAAAGTTGGACCGCTGCGGGGGTCATATAGTGGGTTGTACACAACAGTGGTGCGTTGCCCCCTTGCAGCGGCCAACTTATGGCGTCAAAGAAACGCCTCAAAGTAGGGTGGATCTCCACCAAGGTGGAAATCCTAAATGAACGCCCCCTGCAATGTTACAAGTGTTTGCAGTGAGAGAGATGCCCCTCCGCCATTGACCGCAGCAAATGCTGTTTTAGATGCGGAGCGGAGGGGCACCAGGTGGCCACCTGTGAGGAGCCACCTAAGTGTGTGGTGTGTGAGGCGGGTCGACCGTCTTCTCACAAAATAGTGAAACTCCTGCCCCGCACAGAGACAAGTGCGGGGCAGTGGAGTCATAAGAAGTAGTAAGGAGAAGCGGGCGCGGTCTAAATCTGGAGCAAAGACCACGCCCGCCACTGTTGCCTCTCAAGAGGCAGATAGGAGTGGCCCCGAAGCGATGGAGATCGCGGATGACCCCAAAGGAGCAACGCGCTAAGCGCGTACCGAGGGGGGCGGATAAGGGGGCGGAGTGTCTGGAGGAGACCGTACCTGGCCCTTCCAATGGCTAGTACGGCCATCCTCCAGACGAACGAATCACGCCCGCCAGGCACAAGACCTTTTCATCCATAGCCTGGCGTAAGTTTGGTATTGGGATCGCTGCGGAGCCATGTTCGTCCCCCAACATCCAGGTTGGGCTGGGGACACTCTAGGCTCCGTAGCGATCACGTGGACGTCGCACACCCACCCATGTTCCCCACTGTCATCCGGGGATGGGTGGGTGGCCGTTCAATGGGTTAGACCCGTGATAATCGGGGTATATCTGTCCCCGTCCCTCGATCTCGCCACTTACGAAGCGAGACTCGAGGAGATCGGAGACTTTGAAGCCCGGCATCCTCAGCCGGTTCTCCTGGGGGATTTCAACGCTAAGTCCCCAGGTTTGCCCCAGCGAGACCGGCGAGGGGAGTTGGTAGAGGAGTGGGCGGCCGCACTCGGCCTCCTCATTGTCAACGAGGGGGCCGAGAGTACCTGTGTGGCGTGGCGGGGCGAGTCCATTGTGGATTTGACGTGGGCAAGTTCATCTGCCCAGGGACTCGTCGGGCATTGGAGGGTGCTGACGGGCTGCGAGACATTATCAGACCATGTGTACATCGGCATGAGTCTGTCCGCAGCCCAGTCGCACCTTCCGATCTCCGTCTTCAGGGAGACGTGTCGTAGGAGGCGGTGGGCAATACGTCATCTCAACAGGGACCTCCTCACCGCAGCATTGGAGGGGGTCACCTGGCCCACCGACCTGCCCAGAAGTAACGCGCTGGAAGACGTGGAGAGTCTCTGCAGCGCCCTGTCAGATGCATGCGACACCGCCATGCCACGGGCAACAGGTCACCCCTATAATGGGGCGTATTGGTGGACGGAGGAGATAGCGACGTTACGCCACTCCTCTGTCCAAGCCCGGCGGGCGTTCCTTCGCGCCAGACGGCGCCGGAACGAACCCGCCGAGGCAGTTGCGGCCGCCTACGCCTCTTACAGTGGGCGCCGGGCCCTTAAGACGGCAATAAGAGCCGCCAAAGGAGCCGCGTGGGACGCACTGATGGCGTCAGTGGAAGAGGACCCCTGGGGGCGCCCGTACAAGATCGTCACTGGACGATTGCGCCCCAGAGGTCCTCCAGCGACAGAGTCCCTCGACCCCGCTGTGTCGAGGAGATAGTGCGTCGCTCTTCCCCCAGGAAACGGGGGAACGAATTCGGCAGGGGCCCGTGCCTATGGGTGTTCCCTGTCCGGAGTGGAGCGACGCCGACCAGTGTGGTCGAGGAGGAGTTGGCCCAGGCCATTAAGAAGAGTTCGGACAAGGCCCCGGGACCAGATGGAGTCCCGGAGGGTCCTCAGCCTTTCCTCGGGTAGGGTCAAAGACTCTCTGTCGCGTGTACACGCGGCTCCTTCGGGAGGGTATCTTCCCCCTGTGAGGACGGCCTCCCTTGTCCTTATTCCCAAGGACGGGAAGCCTGTTGGAGAGCCGTCCTCATATCGGCCGATATGTCTCCTGGACGAGGCGGGTAAGCTCTTCGAGGCGAATTATCGCCGGCCGCCTTGTCCGGGAGATAACACAGGGAGGTTAGCGCTGCAGGAAGCGCAGTTTGGATTCCGCGAGGAAGATCGACAATAGATGCTATAGCATCACTTAGATCCCTCGCGGAATCCACCAGAAGGAGGGTGTTGTTGGCGGTATCGTTGGACATTGCGAACGCCTTCAACACCCTCCCGTGGAAAGATGGGGAGGCCCTGGAGTACTTTCAGGTCTCCCCGTACCTGCGCCGGGTAGTGGGCCAATACTTGGACAAGCGGCGCCTGTCCTACGTCAACCGGGACAGGCGCCCTGTTGTGATGGAGGTCGAGCGCGGGGTTCCGCAGGGGTCAGTGTTAGGCCCCTTGCTGTGGAATCTCGCGTTCGACAAGGTATTGAGGGCGGCACTTCCCCCGGGCTGCGGGGTCATCTGCTACGCAGATGACACCTGATAACAGCGGGGTAGGTGGAACGAGGCCCACGCCCTGGCGCAGGTAGGGACGGACATCGTTGTGTCTGTGATATCCGGGCTGGGGTTGAAGGTAGCGCCCACAAGACAGAGGCCATGCTTCTACGATGCCTCTTGGGGGCGCCCTCCCCCAGCCCGAATATATAAGTGGTCCCCGTCCAGGTGGGGCCAGATTAAGTACTTGGGCCTCACGCTGGACGGGAAGTGAGTATTCGGGGACCACTTTGCCAAAGTGGTTCCCAGAATAGGCAGGCGGCCATGTCACTAGGCCGCCTTATGCCCAATTTGGGTGGTCCCCTCCTGGGCGTCAGGAGATTATACGCGGCTGTCGTCCGCTCCATTGTACCTATGGAGCTCCTATCTGGGCGGACGACTTGCCGCGTAACAAGAGAGCGCTGGCCAGTGTTAAGCAGGCGGAGCGTAAAGTGGCAGTGCGGGTTGCGCCTGTATAGAACTACCGCCGCAGATGCGGCGGCCGTTATGGCGGGCATCCCGCCACTTGATATTGAGGCCAAGTCCTACGCCAGCGTTACCGGCGTAGGACCGAAATGGCCAGGCGGGGATCAAGCCCCCGCCTCAGCGTTAGCCAAGCTCCGTCTGCTTTGCCGGCGCCAGGTCATGAGCCAATGGGGCAGTCGCCTCATGGCCATGACTCCTGACGCCCATGGTTTTCGAGTTATTGGCGCCGTCCGTCCACACTTCCAACAGTGGATGGACGGCGTCATGTAGGAGACTGCCCTTTAGGGCGGCACAGGTGGTCACCGGACATGGTGCGTTCGGTGACACACACTAGCCTTTATAAATAAGTCACACTCCCAAATGTTGGGAGTGCGACAATAAGCCAGGACTCGGCCGATCACACTCTGGCCGAGTGCCCGGCGTTTATGAAGAGCCGCTCTTAGAGCGGCGTCGTGACCTCTCACTCCCGGCTGTCATCAAAGCCATCACGGAGGGAGAGGCGGAGAAAAGCGTTCTTCTCCTTCTGCGAAGGCTGTTATCTCGCAGAAGGGAGGGAGGGCGAAGTTCGGCGCGGAGAAGTCGCGCCGGAGCCTCTACTGAGTGGGGACGGGGTGCGACAAACTTGTCGTACTTTCGCCGGGAATGAAACACATTGCGCCGAAGTTAGAGATTAAGGGGGACCGTGGGGACTCTACCCCACCGAGATTCCCCCAATGCATAATCGGCCCTTGCGGGGCCAAGGCCGTGGGCCGCGCGCCGGTGATAGCCTCGGGAGGCAGGGGACCCAATAGCTCCCGAAAGGGTGAGGGTTTCTCCGCTCCGGCTTGAACCGGCCCGCGGCCTTGAGCAGCGAGAAAGGAGGTGGCAACACAGACGGCTGGGAACCGTCTGCCGCCCCCTCGCCCAGGAGTTGGGCGTCGGTGAGAGTGTGGTGGTCCCCTCTCACCGAGAAGTTATTAACATCAGGAAGTGGCCCGGTCCAGTCCAACATGACCGGGTGCCGGGAGAAACTCCCCTCCGCCAAGGGGATGTCCCTGGCCAGGCAGAGGGCCCCCTTAGTCCAATGAGGGCCCGGCGATGCGCGCGGGCAGGGCGGAGTTTGCAATACATCCGTAGTTCCCGTGCCGCCCGCAAATCATTGCCTGCGCGAGGCCACCGTATGGTTTTGTTGGGTATTAGGCAGCACGTTTATAAGACTACAGTCCCCATAACCCCGGGATCCCAAGCCGGGGGTATCCGTAAAAGGATTTCCACACGTAAAAAAAAAAAAAAAAGGTTAGGTTAGGTTAGGTTAGGTTAGGTTACAGGTTAGAGTTAAGGTTAGGTTAGGTTAGGTTGGGTTAGGTTAGGTTAGGTTAAGGTTGGAGTTAGGTTAGGTTAGGTTGGGTTAGGTTGGGTTAGGTTGGGTTGGGTTAGGTTGGGTTAGGTTAGGTTAGGTTAGGTTAGGTTAGGTTAGGTTAGGTTAGGTTAGGTTGGGTTGGGTTAAGGTTGGGTTAGGTTAGGTTAGGTTGGGTTAGGTTAGGTTAGGTTAGGTTAGGTTAGGTTGGGATTATAGGTGGGAGGTTAGGTTAGGTTAGGTTAAGGTTGGGGTTAGGTTAGGTTGGGTTAGGTTAGGTTAGGTTAGGTTAGGTTAGGTTAGGTTGGTTAGAGTTAGGACTAGGTTAGGTTAGGTTAAGGTTGGGGTAGGTTAGGTTAGGTTAGGTTAGGTTGGGTTGAGTTGGGTTAGGTTCATGGGATGGTTAGGTTAGGTTAGGTTAGGTTAGGTTGGGTTGGGTTAGGTTGGGTTAGGTTAGGTTAGGTTGGGATTGGGATTGGGTTAGTTTAGGTTAGGTTGGAGGTTAGGTTAGGTTAGGTTAAGGTTAGGTTGGGGTTAGGTTAGGTTAGGTTAGGTTAGGTTAGGTTGGGTTAGTTGGAGATTGGGTTAGGTTAGGTTGGTTGGGTTAGGTTAGGTTGGGATTGGGGTTAGGTTAGGTTAGGTTAGGTTAGGTTAGGTTAGGTTAGGTTAGGTTAGGTTAGGATTGGGTTAGGTTAGGTTAGGTTAGGTTAGGTTAGGTTGGAGTTAGGTTAGGATTGGGATTGGGATTAGGTTAGGTTAGGTTAGGTTA
>NW_027228841.1:12500-35034 GCF_019399895.1 Cardiocondyla obscurior | reverse complement strand
CTACACCTCTCATGTCTCCTTACAGTGCCAGACTAGAGTCAAGCTCAACAGGGTCTTTCCATACTAATTTTCCAAGCCCGTTCCCTTGGCAGTGGTTCCGCTAGATAGTAGATAGGGACAGTGGGAATCTCGTTAATCCATTCATGCGCGTCACTAATTAGATGATGAGGCATTTGGCTACCTTAAGAGAGTCATAGTTACTCCCGCCGTTTACCCGCGCTTGCTTGAATTTCTTCACGTTGACATTCAGAGCACTGGGCAGAAATCACATTGCGTCAACACCCGCGAGGGCCATCGCAATGCTTTGTTTTAATTAGACAGTCGGATTCCCCTAGTCCGTGCCAGTTCTGAGCTGAGCGTTGAATGGCGGCCGAGGAGGACGACCACGACGGCTCGCGCCGCCACGGAAGCCTCGCAGCAAGGAAGATCCGCGGGAGGCCAAGGCACGGGACCGAGCTCGGATCCCTGAACCGGCGCGAGAACGCCGATAGTTCACCTCGCCCAGGCCCGGCACGTCAGCCAGACCCGCTTCCCGACCAAGCCCGACACGCCCCGCTCCTCAGAGCCAATCCTTATTCCGAAGTTACGGATCCAATTTGCCGACTTCCCTTACCTACATTAGTCTATCGACTAGAGGCTCTTTACCTTGGAGACCTGCTGCGGATATGGGTACGAACCGGCGCGACACCTCCACGTGGCCCTCTGGATTTTCAAGGTCCGAGGGAAGATCCGGACACCGCCGCAACTGCGGTGCTCTTCGCGTTCCAAACCCTATCTCCCTGCTAGAGGTTTCCAGGGAACTCGAACGCTTATACAGAAAAGAAAACTCTTCCCGGATCTCCCGACGGCGTCTCCAGGTCATTTTGGGTTACCCCGACGAACACTCTTACGAGGGCCCGAATTGTATGCGGTTCCGCTGCCGGGTTCCGGAATAGGAACCGGATTCCCTTTCGCCCGACGGGCGTGTGTCAAAAGTTCACTCACCGCGCGCGACGGCACACTCGCGTGTGCGCGCGCTTTTTGTGTGCGCGAGACTTTTCTGCGACAACGAGAGTATCGTACGCCGTCATTGACATAGGATTTCTCCTAGGGCTTAGGATCGACTGACTCGTGTGCAACGGCTGTTCACACGAAACCCTTCTCCACGTCAGTCCTCCAGGGCCTCGCTGGAGTATTTGCTACTACCACCAAGATCTGCACCGACGGCGGCTCCAGGCAGGCTCGCGCCCAGACCCTTCTGCGCACACCGTCGCGACCCTCCTACTCGTCAGGGCTTCGTGGCGGCCTGTAAGCTCCGGGCGAGGAGTTACCCACGCCCTGCCCACGGCCGCCCCACTTGCCGCTGACGGCAGAGTATAGGCTCGACGCTTCAGCGCCATCCATTTTCAGGGCTAGTTGCTTCGGCAGGTGAGTTGTTACACACTCCTTAGCGGATTCCGACTTCCATGGCCACCGTCCTGCTGTCTTAAGCAACCAACGCCTTTCATGGTGTCCCATGAGCGTCGAGTTGGGCGCCTTAACTCTGCGTTTGGTTCATCCCACAGCGCCAGTTCTGCTTACCAAAAATGGCCCACTTGGCACTCTGATCCGAGATGCTCGTGGCTTCATAGTTCAAGAAAGCCAGAGATCTCACCCATTTAAAGTTTGAGAATAGGTTGAGGTCGTTTCGGCCCCAAGGCCTCTAATCATTCGCTTTACCAGATGAGACTCGCGCGTTTCCGTGCGGAACGGCCAGTGCCAGCTATCCTGAGGGAAACTTCGGAGGGAACCAGCTACTAGATGGTTCGATTAGTCTTTCGCCCCTATACCCAGTTCCGACGATCGATTTGCACGTCAGAATCGCTACGGACCTCCATCAGGGTTTCCCCTGACTTCGTCCTGACCAGGCATAGTTCACCATCTTTCGGGTCCCAACGTGTACGCTCTGGGTGCGAGACGCCCCGGGAGTGCGGAGCCGCATCGCGACGCGGCCCATCCTCCCTCGGTCGACAACCAGGGCCGACCTTCACTTTCATTACGCCTTTAGGTATCGCTGATCCCAATGACTCGCGTACATGTTAGACTCCTTGGTCCGTGTTTCAAGACGGGTCCTAAGAGTACCCAAAGCAGTAGCGTCGCCGACCGGTATCGGTCCCCCGAGTTGCCCCGGGGAGCGTTTGCAGGCCTGTCGAAGGTTAACCGTACGACCAACAGCGGGCCAGGACCGGTGACGGCGCTAGGTCCGTAAGCCTCCGTGTACCGTGGCGCGCGCGCGACGGCCTCGACGCACTCCCGCGTGTGTGAGAGCTGCGGCCTGATACCTTGCGTGTACCGCCGGGCAGCCGGCCGGGCGACCGAGGGTTTGACGGCGTGCCGTGTTACCGGCGACGCGTCAGACACCGCACCCGGGCCGTAGACCGACACCCAGCGGGTCGCGACGTTCTACTAGGGGGGAAGTGCACGACGACGAAAACGCCGGACATCGGCGCGCGGCAGCGTGCCCGCGCGCGAGCCGTGAGGCCCCGGGGGCATCGCCCACCGACGCGAAGCCAGCGTCGCTGACGATGAATCTCCCCGTTCGATCTTTTGGGTTTCTTAGGTTTACCCCTGAACGGTTTCACGTACTCTTGAACTCTCTCTTCAAAGTTCTTTTCAACTTTCCCTCACGGTACTTGTTCGCTATCGGTCTCGTGGTCGTATTTAGCCTTAGATGGAGTTTACCACCCACTTAGAGCTGCACTCTCAAGCAACCCGACTCTAAGGAGAGATCCTCCCGAGACGCGCACCGGTCGCTACGGGCCTGGCACCCTCTGCGGGTAAGTGGCCCCATTCAAGATGGACTTGGACGCGACGCGGCACCTCGGGATAAGCGGACCCTCCCAAACACCACATTTCCCTGCGGCGGAACCGCGGGATTCGGTGCTGGGCTCTTTCCTGTTCGCTCGCCGCTACTAAGGAAATCCTGGTTAGTTTCTTTTCCTCCGCTTAATAATATGCTTAAATTCAGCGGGTGATCTCGCCTGCTCTGAGGTCGTCAAAAGAAATTGTCGTGAGGCTGTACTATATATATATAATACGAAGAAGGCGAGACGACGACGACGACGACGCGAGAGAAAAAGAAACGCAACGCGGCGAAACGCCGCGCGCGAGCGCTCGGTTAGACTACGCCGCGTGCCCCGGTCAAGAGCTGCTACCATACATAGCGCTTTCGTGGACTCGGGAACACGCGCGGTCGACCCGCGCGCGATCTCTCACCTCGCACACACTTTTGCTGCGCAGGGGGCGATCGGTGCACGCAAAATATTTGAAAGAAGAGACGAATGGAAAATGAGAAAACGAACGAGGCAGAGAGAACAACCGCGAGAGCGTGGTGGTCTTTCGTCGACGTTGCGTCAACCGCGCCGCGATCCGCGCGCCCGCGCGCGCCAACCAACCGACCACGACGACAACTGGCCAGCCAGCCCGACGCGAACGTCGGAGGCCGGTTTGCGCGTCGTGGTGGCGTCGGCAACGCGACTGCGGCGGCGGCCGGCAGCAGCTGCAGCGGCGACGACCACTCTCTCTCTTATAATACGGTCAGGTTCTCTCGTATCTTTGCTTCGTCGTATATATCTCTAAAATCCCTCCTCTCGAGTTTCCTTTGCGTTGGCGGCGGTAAAGCGACGATATGCGCTCTGTGCAGAAGGAGAACGAGGAGGCGCGCGATTATCTCGCGGCCTCTATTCTCCTCTCCGATCTTCATTCGAAGAGGGAGAGGAAAACTCAAACTCGGTTCTCCGCGCTCCTTATGAACTACTTCTCCGTGGATCAGCCTTGGATCCCGCGCGCGCCGCAAGCGGCACACAGGCCACCTTCCGGGAGTACAAGCGCGAACGAATTGTCGGCTTGTTTCACTCCGGGCGGCGGCGCGCGAGAGGCAGATCTACTCTTTTTCGTTCGGCGCGTATATACGTATAACGTATAAACTCCTTGCAAGAGCTCGCCACGTTTATCACCACCGCGCACGTCCTTCCCTCCCGTGCGTGTGTGCGTGCGTGCGTCTCTCTGCGATTCTCGATCGCATCTTTCGGTCGGTCGTCGTTCATTCGTTCGACCCTCAAACCTCGTTATTTCGGACGACGCCCGGGGGCGCGAGAGTACGCCGCCGTTCCGCGAGTATAGAGAGCGCGCGCAGAGAGCGCGAGAGCCTTCGTAAAACCCTGATGGAATCCAGCAACTCGCCGCGTGGATAGCGTGCGTAGTGTGCCTGATACCCCGGGGAAGGCGTCATCGACGACTCCTCGCTTCTCTTCTCTCTCGTGGATGCGGGTATAACTCTCTCGCCGGCCGCCGCGATCGGGCGAACGTCCAACGAATCGCTCGTACGCGGCCGTCGAAACGGCGCGCGCAAGCAGTTTGTCTTCGATAAAACGACCCTCAGCCAGGCGTGGTCCGGGAATTGTATCCGTGGACCGCAATGTGCGTTCGAAATGTCGATGTTCATGTGTCCTGCAGTTCACAAGTTGACGCGCAATTAGCTGCGTTCTTCATCGACCCACGAGCCAAGTGATCCACCGTTCAGGGTAATCGTTCCTTCGCGCACCAAGTACGCTCTATCAAGGAATAGACAACAATGTGCGTCTTCTTCGTTTTGGCCCTTCGATCAGCCTGGCCGCGCGTCCGAGCACGCGCGGACCGCCGCCCCTGTTACGGGGGCTACGGCACAATAATGGAGAGAGAGGGAGACGTCGGTTGTCGGCGCGGTGCGAAAACCAAGAGGTTGCGTCTCTCGCGAAGCGAGAGCCGGGGCGGAACTCTTTGAAAAACCATCGGGGTCGAAAATGACTAGCATATTCGACGAACCCTTCAGCGCGCGCGATCGCGCGCGCGCGGGACCGGAGGAAGAGCAGCGGCGAGAATCGTCGCACTCTCCACTCCTCGCCCGGCGCGCACGACGACGCGGCAGCATAGGTTACCACCGGTACGCGGCGCATTCGCGCGCACCGCAACGCGTCCGAATCGCGGAGATAGAGGCAGCGCGCGAGCGCGCCTCCGTAGTCTCCTTCTCACCGATCCTGATCCGCGAGCGGGCGCATATAGATGCACCTTCGCGCTCCTCCTGGATTCGCACAACGAGACCAACCGGCCGCGCTAGCCCCGGCTAAGGGGCGCGCTGAGCGCGGTGGTCCGCGCAACGGGTCGTTCGAAGCGCGCGAGAGACAGAGAGTCGGAGAATCTCCGCAGGAAACGAGAGAGAGAGAGAATGCAAAGAGCGTAATACGGCAATGCGTACAACTCTCGAATCTCTCTTCTTCTCCACAATATGCCCGGGGTCCTCTCTCGCTTTGAGCTCTCGAGATCTCGACACACTCGTCCCGACCGACAATCCTCTCTTATACGACGGCGACGAATGCGGCGCACACCGCAGCACGCCACCGTTGGCGGCGTGTGAGCGCGCACGCGGTCGTTGCGTCGCATAAACTATTCTCTCCTCTCGATCTCGCAATTTTGCTCGAGCGAAGCGTCGCGTCTCGCGACGGACGCTCCGACGAGGAGTGGGAAGGCGGCGCGGACTCGGAAGACGCGATGTCTCGCGTGCGATTAGATTTTGCGCCCCTTCAGCCACTCTCGACACAACTCGCAGAGTCGTGTTCTAGCTTGTCTGCCCCGTATCGCGGCAGGCAACGTAGTACACGTTACCGTGCGCGCGTACGGTTCCTCGTCCATGCAGTCGCCGGCCGCTGCGCGCTCGTCACGAGAACGGTGCACACAGAGCAGCAGGACCTCCGGAACGTTAATGATCCTTCCGCAGGTTCACCTACGGAAACCTTGTTACGACTTTTACTTCCTCTAAATGATCAAGTTTGGTCATCTTCCCGGCAACATCGGCAATGCCGACGCATTGCCGCGCACCAGTCCGAAGACCTCACTAAATCATTCAATCGGTAGTAGCGACGGGCGGTGTGTACAAAGGGCAGGGACGTAATCAACGCGAGCTTATGACTCGCGCTTACTGGGAATTCCTCGTTCATGGGGAACAATTGCAAGCCCCAATCCCTAGCACGAAGGAGGTTCAGCGGGTTACCCGGGCCTTTCGGCCAGGGAACACACGCTGATTCCTTCAGTGTATCGCGCGTGCGGCCCAGAACATCTAAGGGCATCACAGACCTGTTATTGCTCAATCTCGTGCGGCTAGAAGCCGCCTGTCCCTCTAAGAAGATTTGTTTGTACGTTGGTAGTAAAAACCCGCCGGCCGAAGCCGGGGGCCTTCGAGATACCATAAGGTACGCCTATTTAGCAGGCTAGAGTCTCGTTCGTTATCGGAATTAACCAGACAAATCGCTCCACCAACTAAGAACGGCCATGCACCACCACCCACCGAATCAAGAAAGAGCTATCAATCTGTCAATCCTTCCGGTGTCTGGGCCTGGTGAGGTTTCCCGTGTTGAGTCAAATTAAGCCGCAGGCTCCACTCCTGGTGGTGCCCTTCCGTCAATTCCTTTAAGTTTCAGCTTTGCAACCATACTTCCCCCGGAACCCAAAAGCTTTGGTTTCCCGGAAGCTGCCCGCCGAGTCATCGGAGGAACTTCGGCGGATCGCTAGCTGGCATCGTTTATGGTTAGAACTAGGGCGGTATCTGATCGCCTTCGAACCTCTAACTTTCGTTCTTGATTAATGAAAACATTTTTGGCAAATGCTTTCGCTTCTGTCCGTCTTGCGACGATCCAAGAATTTCACCTCTAACGTCGCAATACGAATGCCCCCATCTGTCCCTATTAATCATTACCTCGGGGTTCCGAAAACCAACAAAATAGAACCGAGGTCCTATTCCATTATTCCATGCACGCAGTATTCAGGCGAGGATAGCCTGCTTTAAGCACTCTAATTTGTTCAAAGTAAACGTACCGGCCCGACTCGACACTCAGTAAAGAGCACCGCGACGGGATATTAGTTTGGGCGGCCCCTCGCGGGGCTAAGCCCACCGGTAGGACGTCCCACATCACGCCAGTTAAACACCGCGAGCGGTGAACCGACGGTGTGCGACACAGATTCAACTACGAGCTTTTTAACCGCAACAACTTTAATATACGCTATTGGAGCTGGAATTACCGCGGCTGCTGGCACCAGACTTGCCCTCAATGGATCCTCGTTAAAGGATTTAAAGTGTACTCATTCCGATTACGGGGCCTCGGATGAGTCCCGTATCGTTATTTTTCGTCACTACCTCCCCGTGCCGGGAGTGGGTAATTTGCGCGCCTGCTGCCTTCGGATGTGGTAGCCGTTTCTCAGGCTCCCTCTCCGGAATCGAACCCTGATTCCCCGTTACCCGTTACAACCATGGTAGGCGCAGAACCTACCATCGACAGTTGATAAGGCAGACATTTGAAAGATGCGTCGCCGGTGCTAGGACCGTACGATCAGCACAAAGTTATTCAGAGTCGCCAAAATAAACGGTGGACGCACGGAGATCCGCACGCCACCGATTGGTTTTGATCTAATAAAAGCGTCCCTTCCATCACTGGTCGGGACTCTGTTTTGCATGTATTAGCTCTAGAATTACCACAGTTATCCAAGTAAATGTGGGTACAATCTAATGAACCATAACTGATTTAATGAGCCATTCGCGGTTTCACCTTAATTCGGCATGCACTGAGACATGCATGGCTTAATCTTTGAGACAAGCATATGACTACTGGCAGGATCAACCAGGGAGCTTCGTGTGTGCGATCGCGGTTACTCGCGGTGGAGCAACGCGAAAGACAACGCTACGCTGCTACGGACACTCCGCGAGGAAGAGCCGTGCGCGTTTCGTGTGTCGTTAATGCCGCCGGAACTTTTCGAGCCGGTCGACGGACACGCTTTTCGTATTTATATATACCTTAACGGTATGAAAGATCAAATTTTGTTCTCATTCACCCATAACAGCGGCTTGTAAGGCCGCTTAGCCCTGACGCTAGACCGATCCGATCTGAGACGTCGTGGAGCACTGTTCGTTCAACGGTGCCAGCGGTGAGAACACCGAGGCACCGGTTGAAAATTATTTCGCTACGGCGTACAAGTAAGCGGGAACGGCGACATCGTCAAAGATCTCGCCGAAACCGACACTCTCGTATCCGTGGAGTTGATGTTCGGTAAGCGCAACGATACGTCCGCACGCTTGCTCGGAAGCGAGGGACGATCGCGCGTCCAACACGTAAGTGCGCGCCACATATGAGCCATTCGGTCTCTCGACACCGACTCGTGGCAATGCTGTGTCTTATAGTACCGAACCGGGCGGCCGGGCGGTCGGCGACGCACGGTCTAACGCACGGCGGTATATGGGCGAAACCTGCGAAATTTCGACGCCTCGAGGACTTAGCCGCTGCGTCGTACGTAGTTATTTACGCAAAAGTCCTCGAGCCTCGTGTTGCTTTCGGCAAGTAGTTACCCACGGACAGCTCGAACGGCAAAGTACTCGAGCTCCGTATCGTTTCGGCTCGGATTTACCAACGCCTTCGATTTTCGACTTTGGTGTCGAAACGATCGCCGAGAGCCCGGCGCACATTTGGCCGAATGTCGGCAACACGCCCGAACGATCTCAAAAAGAGAACCAAAGTTCTCGTAGTAAGCGCGAGGCTAAATTCTCTCAAAAAGCGTTCTAGTGCGAACGACACTTTTGTACGCACCGCAGTGCTTCGTCGAGCTCGGTTATACATACGCCGTAACGCTACGGTACGACCAGACCTAGAGCTCGCATGCATCGTGTTGTGCACGAGTCGCCGCAGCGACAACACCTCTTACAGTACCGAACCGAGCGGCCGGGCGGTCGGCGACGCACGGTCTAACGCACGGCGGTATATGGGCGCCGGCGGTGAAATTTCGACGCCGCGCGGACTTAGCCGCTGCGGCGCACGGTAGTTACCTCCGCGTCAAAGATCTCGAGCTCCGTGTTGTTTTACGGCTCGGAGGTACGTACGGACCGCACGAACGGCAGAGTCCTCGAGATACAAAATTTCTTCGTCAAGTATTCACCAATTCCTTCGCTATCCGGCCTCGAAACGATCGCCGAGAGCTTGGCGCACAATTGGCCGAATGTCGGCAAGACGCCCGAACGCTCTCGAAAAAGAGAACCGAAATTCTCGCACTAAGCGCAGTGCAAAACACTTTAAAATCTCTCTCGAGCGAAAGACACTTTCGTACGCACCGCAGTGCTTCGCCGAGCTCGGTTATACATACGCCGTAACGCTACGGTACGACCAGACCGAGAGCTCGCATGCGTCGTGTTGTGCACGAGTCGCCTCAGCGACGACACCTCTTACAGCACCGAACCGAGCGGCCGGGCGGTCGGCGACGCACGGTCTAACGCACGGCGGTATATGGGCGCCGGCGGTGAAATTTCGACGCCGCGCGGACTTAGCCGCTGCGGCGCACGGTAGTTACCTCCGCGTCAAAGATCTCGAGCTCCGTGTTGTTTTACGGCTCGGAGGTACGTACGGACCGCACGAACGGCAGAGTCCTCGAGATACAAAATTTCTTCGTCAAGTATTCACCAATTCCTTCGCTATCCGGCCTCGAAACGATCGCCGAGAGCTTGGCGCACATTTGGCCGAATGTCGGCAAGACGCCCGAAAGATCTCAAAAGAGAACCAAAGTTCTCGTAGTAAGCGCGAAGCTAAATTCTCTCAAAAAGCGTTCTAGTGCGAACGACACTTTTGTACGCACCGCAGTGCTTCGCCGAGCTCGGTTATACATACGCCGTAACGCTACGGTACGACCAGACCGCGAGCTCGCATGCACCGTGTTGTGCACGAGTCGCCGCAGCGACGACACCTCTTACAGTACCGAACCGAGCGGCCGGGCGGTCGGCGACGCACGGTCTAACGCACGGCGGTATATGGGCGCCGGCGGTGAAATTTCGACGCCGCGCGGACTTACCCGCTGCGGCGCACGGTAGTTACCTCCGCGTCAAAGATCTCGAGCTCCGTGTTGTTTTACGGCTCGGAGGTACGTACGGACCGCACGAACGGCAGAGTCCTCGAGATACAAAATTTCTTCGTCACGTATTCACCAATTCCTTCGCTATCCGGCTCGCGACGATCGCCGAGGAGCTTGGCGCACATTTGGTCGAATGAGGAAGAGCCCGAGATCTCAAAAAGAGCCCAAGTTCTCGTAGTAAGCGCAAAGCTAAATTCTCTCAAAAAGCGTTCTAGTGCGAACGACACTTTTGTACGCACCGCACTCGGTTATCCATACGCGCGTAACGCTACGGTACGACCAGACCGAGAGCTCGCATGCATCGTGTTGTGCACGAGTCGCCGCAGCGACGACACCTCTTACAGTACCGAACCGAGCGGCCGGGCGGTCGGCGACGCACGGTCTAACGCACGGCGGTATATGGGCGCCGGCGGTGAAATTTCGACGCCGCGCGGACTTAGCCGCTGCGGCGCACGGTAGTTACCTCCGCGTCAAAGATCTCGAGCTCCGTGTTGTTTTACGGCTCGGAGGTACGTACGGACCGCACGAACGGCAGAGTCCTCGAGATACAAAATTTCTTCGTCACGTATTCACCAATTCCTTCGCTATCCGGCCTCGAAACGATCGCCGAGAGCTTGGCGCGCATTTGGCCGAATGTCGGCAAGACGCCCGAAAGATCTCAAAAAGAGAACCAAAGTTCTCGTAGTAAGCGCGAAGCTAAATTCTCTCAAAAAGCGTTCTAGTGCGAACGACACTTTTGTACGCACCGCAGTGCTTCGCCGAGCTCGGTTATACATACGCCGTAACGCTACGGTACGACCAGACCGAGCTCGCATGCATCGTGTTGTGCACGAGTCGCCGCAGCGACGACACCTCTTACTGTACCGAACCGAGCGGCCGGGCGGTCGGCGACGCACGGTCTAACGCACGGCGGTATATGGGCGCCGGCGGTGAAATTTCGACGCCGCGCGGACTTAGCCGCTGCGGCGCACGGTAGTTACCTCCGCGTCAAAGATCTCGAGCTCCGTGTTGTTTTACGGCTCGGAGGTACGTACGGACCGCACGAACGGCAGAGTCCTCGAGATACAAAATTTCTTCGTCACGTATTCACCAATTCCTTCGCTATCCGGCCTCGAAACGATCGCCGAGAGCTTGGCGCACATTTGGCCGAATGTCGGCAAGACGCCCGAAAGATCTCAAAAAGAGAACCAAAGTTCTCGTAGTAAGCGCAAGCTAAATTCTCTCAAAAGCGTTCTAGTGCGAACGACACTTTTGTACGCACCGCAGTGCTTCGCCGAGCTCGGTTATACATACGCCGTAACGCTACGGTACGACCAGACCGAGAGCTCGCATGCATCGTGTTGTGCACGAGTCGCCGCAGCGACGACACCTCTTACAGTACCGAACCGAGCGGCCGGGCGGTCGGCGACGCACGGTCTAACGCACGGCGGTATATGGGCGCCGGCGGTGAAATTTCGACGCCGCGCGGACTTAGCCGCTGCGGCGCACGGTAGTTACCTCCGCGTCAAAGATCTCGAGCTCCGTGTTGTTTTACGGCTCGGAGGTACGTACGGACCCCACGAACGGCAGAGTCCTCGAGATACAAAATTTCTTCGTCACGTATTCACCAATTCCTTCGCTATCCGGCCTCGAAACGATCGCCGAGAGCTTGGCGCACATTTGGCCGAATGTCGGCAAGACGCCCGAATCAAAAAGAGCCAAAGTTCTCGTAGTAAGCGCGAAGCTAAATTCTCTCAAAAAGCGTTCTAGTGCGAACGACACTTTTGTACGCACCGCAGTGCTTCGCCGAGCTCGGTTATACATACGCCGTAACGCTACGGTACGACCAGACCGAGAGCTCGCATGCACCGTGTTGTGCACGAGTCGCCGCAGCGACGACACCTCTTACAGTACCGAACCGAGCGGCCGGGCGGTCGGCGACGCACGGTCTAACGCACGGCGGTATATGGGCGCCGGCGGTGAAATTTCGACGCCGCGCGGACTTAGCCGCTGCGGCGCACGGTAGTTACCTCCGCGTCAAAGATCTCGAGCTCCGTGTTGTTTTACGGCTCGGAGGTACGTACGGACCGCACGAACGGCAGAGTCCTCGAGATACAAAATTTCTTCGTCACGTATTCACCAATTCCTTCGCTATCCGGCCTCGAAACGATCGCCGAGAGCTTGGCGCACATTTGGCCGAATGTCGGCAAGACGCCGAAAGATCTCAAAAAGAGAACCAAAGTTCTCGTAGTAAGCGCGAAGCTAAATTCTCTCAAAAAGCGTTCTAGTGCGAACGACACTTTTGTACGCACCGCAGTGCTTCGCCGAGCTCGGTTATACATACGCCGTAACGCTACGGTACGACCAGACCGAGAGCTCGCATGCATCGTGTTGTGCACGAGTCGCCGCAGCGACGACACCTCTTACAGTACCGAACCGAGCGGCCGGGCGGTCGGCGACGCACGGTCTAACGCACGGCGGTATATGGGCGCCGGCGGTGAAATTTCGACGCCGCGCGGACTTAGCCGCTGCGGCGCACGGTTGTTACCTCCGCGTCAAAGATCTCGAGCTCCGTGTTGTTTTACGGCTCGGAGGTACGTACGGACCGCACGAACGGCAGAGTCCTCGAGATACAAAATTTCTTCGTCACGTATTCACCAATTCCTTCGCTATCCGGCCTCGAAACGATCGCCGAGAGCTTGGCGCACATTTGGCCGAATGTCGGCAAGACGCCCGAAAGATCTCAAAGAGAACCAAAGTTCTCGTAGTAAGCGCTAAATTCTCTCAAAAAGCGTTCTAGTGCGAACGACACTTTTGTACGCACCGCAGTGCTTCGCCGAGCTCGGTTATACATACGCCGTAACGCTACGGTACGACCAGACCGAGAGCTCGCATGCACCGTGTTGTGCACGAGTCGCCGCAGCGACGACACCTCTTACAGTACCGAACCGAGCGGCCGGGCGGTCGGCGACGCACGGTCTAACGCACGGCGGTATATGGGCGCCGGCGGTGAAATTTCGACGCCGCGCGGACTTAGCCGCTGCGGCGCACGGTAGTTACCTCCGCGTCAAAGATCTCGAGCTCCGTGTTGTTTTACGGCTCGCAGGTACGTACGGACCGCACGAACGGCAGAGTCCTCGAGATACAAAATTTCTTCGTCACGTATTCACCAATTCCTTCGCTATCCGGCCTCGAAACGATCGCCGAGGCTTGGCGCACATTGGCCGAATGTCGGCAAGACGCCCGAAAGATCTCAAAAGAGAACCAAAGTTCTCGTAGTAAGCGCGAAGCTAAATTCTCTCAAAAAGCGTTCTAGTGCGAACGACACTTTTGTACGCACCGCAGTGCTTCGCCGAGCTCGGTTATACATACGCCGTAACGCTACGGTACGACCAGACCGAGATCTCGCATGCACCGTGTTGTGCACGAGTCGCCGCAGCGACGACACCTCTTACAGTACCGAACCGAGCGGCCGGGCGGTCGGCGACGCACGGTCTAACGCACGGCGGTATATGGGCGCCGGCGGTGAAATTTCGACGCCGCGCGGACTTAGCCGCAGCGAAGTCCGCGAGCCTCGTGTTGCTTTTACCACGTAGTTACTTCCGAGCGGTCCGACCGTCAAAGTTCGCGAGCCTCGTGTTGCTTTGGAACGTAGTTACTTCCGAGCGGTTTGATCGGCAAAGTACGCGAGCCTCGTGTTGCTTTTACCACGTAGTTACTTCCGAGCGGTCCGACCGTCAAAGTCCGCGAGCCTCGTGTTGCTTTCGGCTCGGAGTTACTTCCGCGCGGTCCTAGCGGCAAAGTACGCGAGCCTCGTGTTGCTTTCGGGTCGGAGTTACTTCCGCGCGGTCCGATCGGCAAAGTACGCGAGCCTCGTGTTGCTTTCGGCGCGGAGTTACTTCCGCGCGGTCCTAGCGGCAAAGTACGCGAGCCTCGTGTTGCTTTCGGCTCGGAGTTACTTCCGCGCGGTCCTAGCGGCAAAGTACGCGAGCCTCGTGTTGCTTTCGGCTCGGAGTTACTTCCGCGCGGTCCGATCGGCAAAGTACGCGAGCCTCGTGTTGCTTTCGGCTTGCAGTTACTTCCGCGCGGTCCTAGCGGCAAAGTACGCGAGCCTCGTGTTGCTTTCGGCTCGGAGTTACTTCCGCGCGGTCCTAGCGGCAAAGTACACGAGCCTCGTGTTGCTTTCGGCTCGGAGTTACTTCCGCGCGGTCCTAGCGACAAAGTACGCGAGCCTCGTGTTGCTTTCGGCTCGGAGTTACTTCCGCGCGGTCCGATCGGCAAAGTACGCGAGCCTCGTGTTGCTTTCGGCTCGGAGTTACTTCCGCGCGGTCCGACCGTCAAAGTCCGCGAGCCTCGTGTTGCTTTCGGCTCGGAGTTACTTCCGCGCGGTCCTAGCGGCAAAGTACGCGAGCCTCGTGTTGCTTTCGGGTCGGAGTTACTTCCGCGCGGTCCGATCGGCAAAGTACGCGAGCCTCGTGTTGCTTTCGGCTCGGAGTTACTTCCGCGCGGTCCTAGCGGCAAAGTACGCGAGCCTCGTGTTGCTTTCGGGTCGGAGTTACTTCCGCGCGGTCCGATCGGCAAAGTACGCGAGCCTCGTGTTGCTTTCGGCAGGTTACTTCCGCGCGGTCCTAGCGGCAAAGTACGCGAGCCTCGTGTTGCTTTCGGCTCGGAGTTACTTCCGCGCGGTCCTAGCGGCAAAGTACGCGAGCCTCGTGTTGCTTTCGGCTCGGAGTTACTTCCGCGCGGTCCGATCGGCAAAGTACGCGAGCCTCGTGTTGCTTTCGGCTCGGAGTTACTTCCGCGCGGTCCTAGCGGCAAAGTACGCGAGCCTCGTGTTGCTTTCGGCTTGTAGCTACTTTCGAGCGGTTCGGACAACAAAGTCCGCGAGCCCTGTGTTACTGCTCGGGGCTGCTTCCGAACGTTTCGGGCAATCAACTTTTTGTTCTCCGTATTGTTTTTTAGCTATCTTAGCTATTTTCTCGTAAAGTTAAATTTTCGTTTTTGTGTTTTTTCGAGCTCTCTGCTGGCGATCGTCTATGTTCTTAAATCTCGTGTTATTTTCTTGAGCTCTTCGTAATTTCGGCCGACGAGCGGCTAAGTTTACGAGTTTTGTGTTGCTTTCTGCGCGTAGTTACTTCCGAGCGGTCCGACCGTCAAAGTACGCGAGCCTCGTGTTGCTTTCGGCTCGGAGTTACTTCCGCGCGGTCCTAGCGACAAAGTACGCGAGCCTCGTGTTGCTTTCGGCTCGGAGTTACTTCCGCGCGGTCCGATCGGCAAAGTACGCGAGCCTCGTGTTGCTTTCGGCTCGGAGTTACTTCCGCGCGGTCCTAGCGGCAAAGTACGCGAGCCTCGTGTTGCTTTCGGCTCGGAGTTACTTCCGCGCGGTCCTAGCGGCAAAGTACGCGAGCCTCGTGTTGCTTTCGGCTCGTAGCTACTTTCGAGCGGTTCGGACAACAAAGTCCGCGAGCCCTGTGTTACTACTGCTCGGGGCTGCTTCCGAACGTTTCGGGCAATCAACTTTTTGTTCTCCGTATTGTTTTGCTATCTTAGCTATTTTCTCGTAAAAGTTAAATTTTCGCGTTTTGTGCTGTTTTTTCGAGCTCTCTGCTGGCGATCGTCTATGTTCTTAAATCTCGTGTTATTTTCTTGAGCTCTTTGTAATTTCGGCCGACGAGCGGCTAAGTTTATGAGTTTTGTGTTGCTTTCTGCACGTAGTTACTTCCGAGCGGTCCGACCGTCAAAGTACGCGAGCCTCGTGTTGCTTTCGGCTCGGAGTTACTTCCGCGCGGTCCTAGCGGCAAAGTACGCGAGCCTCGTGTTGCTTTCGGCTCGGAGTTACTTCCGCGCGGTCCGATCGGCAAAGTACGCGAGCCTCGTGTTGCTTTCGGCTCGGAGTTACTTCCGCGCGGTCCTAGCGGCAAAGTACGCGAGCCTCGTGTTGCTTTCGGCTCGGAGTTACTTCCGCGCGGTCCGATCGGCAAAGTACGCGAGCCTCGTGTTGCTTTCGGCTCGGGGTTACTTCCGCGCGGTCCTAGCGGCAAAGTACGCGAGCCTCGTGTTGCTTTCGGCTCGGAGGTTACTTCCGCGCGGTCCTAGCGGCAAAGTACGCGAGCCTCGTGTTGCTTTCGGCTCGGAGTTACTTCCGCGCGGTCCGATCGGCAAAGTACGCGAGCCTCGTGTTGCTTTCGGCGGGTTACTTCCGCGCGGTCCTAGCGGCACAGTACGCGAGCCTCGTGTTGCTTTCGGCTCGGAGTTACTTCCGCGCGGTCCTAGCGGCAAAGTACGCGAGCCTCGTGTTGCTTTCGGCTCGGAGTTACTTCCGCGCGGTCCTAGCGACAAAGTACGCGAGCCTCGTGTTGCTTTCGGCTCGGAGTTACTTCCGCGCGGTCCGAGCGGCAAAGTACGCGAGCCTCGTGTTGCTTTCGGCTCGGAGTTACTTCCGCCGGTCCGACCGTCAAAGTACGCGAGCCTCGTGTTGCTTTCGGCTCGGAGTTACTTCCGCGCGGTCCTAGCGGCAAAGTACGCGAGCCTCGTGTTGCTTTCGGCTCGGAGTTACTTCCGCGCGGTCCGATCGGCAAAGTACGCGAGCCTCGTGTTGCTTTCGGCTCGGAGTTACTTCCGCGCGGTCCTAGCGGCAAAGTACGCGAGCCTCGTGTTGCTTTCGGCTCGGAGTTACTTCCGCGCGGTCCGATCGGCAAAGTACGCGAGCCTCGTGTTGCTTTCGGCTCGTAGCTACTTTCGAGCGGTTCGGACAACAAAGTCCGCGAGCCCTGTGTTACTACTGCTCGGGGCTGCTTCCGAACGTTTCGGGCAATCAACTTTGTTCTCCGTATTGTTTTTAAGCTATCTTAGCTATTTTCTCGTAAAAGTTAAATTTTCGCGTTGTGCTGTTTTCGAGCTCTCTGCTGGCGATCGTCTATGTTCTTAAATCTCGTGTTATTTTCTTGAGCTCTTCGTAATTTCGGCCGACGAGCGGCTAAGTTTACGAGTTTTGTGTTGCTTTCTGCACGTAGTTACTTCCGAGCGGTCCGACCGTCAAAGTACGCGAGCCTCGTGTTGCTTTCGGCTCGGAGTTACTTCCGCGCGGTCCTAGCGACAAAGTACGCGAGCCTCGTGTTGCTTTCGGCTCGGAGTTACTTCCGCGCGGTCCGATCGGCAAAGTACGCGAGCCTCGTGTTGCTTTCGGCTCGGAGTTACTTCCGCGCGGTCCGACCGTCAAGTCGCGAGCCTCGTGTTGCTTTCGGCTCGGAGTTACTTCCGCGCGGTCCTAGCGGCAAAGTACGCGAGCCTCGTGTTGCTTTCGGCTCGGAGTTACTTCCGCGCGGTCCGATCGGCAAAGTACGCGAGCCTCGTGTTGCTTTCGGCTCGGAGTTACTTCCGCGCGGTCCTAGCGGCAAAGTACGCGAGCCTCGTGTTGCTTTCGGCTCGGAGTTACTTCCGCGCGGTCCTAGCGGCAAAGTACGCGAGCCTCGTGTTGCTTTCGGCTCGGAGTTACTTCCGCGCGGTCCGATCGGCAAAGTACGCGAGCCTCGTGTTGCTTTCGGCTCCGAGTTACTTCCGCGCGGTCCTAGCGGCAAAGTACGCGAGCCTCGTGTTGCTTTCGGGTCGGAGTTACTTCCGCGCGGTCCGATCGGCAAAGTACGCGAGCCTCGTGTTGCTTTCGGCGCGGAGTTACTTCCGCGCGGTCCTAGCGGCAAAGTACGCGAGCCTCGTGTTGCTTTCGGCTCGGAGTTACTTCCGCGCGGTCCTAGCGGCAAAGTACGCGAGCCTCGTGTTGCTTTCGGCTCGGAGTTACTTCCGCGCGGTCCGATCGGCAAAGTACGCGAGCCTCGTGTTGCTTTCGGCTCGGAGTTACTTCCGCGCGGTCCTAGCGGCAAAGTACGCGAGCCTCGTGTTGCTTTCGGCTCGTAGCTACTTTCGAGCGGTTCGGACAACAAAGTCCGCGAGCCTGTGTTGCTACTGCTCGGGGCTGCTTCCGAACGTTTCGGGCAATCAACCTTTTGTTCTCCGTATTGTTTTTTTAAGCTATCTTAGCTATTTTCTCGTAAAAGTTAAATTTTCGCGTTTTGTGCTGTGTTTTCGAGCTCTCTGCTGGCGATCGTCTATGTTCTTAAATCTCGTGTTATTTTCTTGAGCTCTTCGTAATTTCGGCCGACGAGCGGCTAAGTTTACGAGTTTTGTGTTGCTTTCTGCGCGTAGTTACTTCCGAGCGGTCCGACCGTCAAAGTACGCGAGCCTCGTGTTGCTTTCGGCTCGGAGTTACTTCCGCGCGGTCCTAGCGACAAAGTACGCGAGCCTCGTGTTGCTTTCGGCTCGGAGTTACTTCCGCGCGGTCCGATCGGCAAAGTACGCGAGCCTCGTGTTGCTTTCGGCTCGGAGTTACTTCCGCGCGGTCCTAGCGGCAAAGTACGCGAGCCTCGTGTTGCTTTCGGCTCGGAGTTACTTCCGCGCGGTCCTAGCGGCAAAGTACGCGAGCCTCGTGTTGCTTTCGGCTCGGAGTTACTTCCGCGCGGTCCGATCGGCAAAGTACGCGAGCCTCGTGTTGCTTTCGGCTCGGAGTTACTTCCGCGCGGTCCTAGCGGCAAAGTACGCGAGCCTCGTGTTGCTTTCGGCTCGTAGCTACTTTCGAGCGGTTCGGACAACAAAGTCCGCGAGCCCTGTGTTACTACTGCTCGGGGCTGCTTCCGAACGTTTCGGGCAATCAACTTTTTGTTCTCCGTATTGTTTTTTAAGCTATCTTAGCTATTTTCTCGTAAAAGTTAAATTTTCGCGTTTTGTGCTGTTTTTTCGAGCTCTCTGCTGGCGATCGTCTATGTTCTTAAATCTCGTGTTATTTTCTTGAGCTCTTCGTAATTTCGGCCGACGAGCGGCTAAGTTTACGAGTTTTGTGTTGCTTTCTGCACGTAGTTACTTCCGAGCGGTCCGACCGTCAAAGTACGCGAGCCTCGTGTTGCTTTCGGCTCGGAGTTACTTCCGCGCGGTCCTAGCGGCAAAGTACGCGAGCCTCGTGTTGCTTTCGGCTCGGAGTTACTTCCGCGCGGTCCGATCGGCAAAGTACGCGAGCCTCGTGTTGCTTTCGGCTCGGAGTTACTTCCGCGCGGTCCTAGCGGCAAAGTACGCGAGCCTCGTGTTGCTTTCGGCTCGGAGTTACTTCCGCGCGGTCCTAGCGGCAAAGTACGCGAGCCTCGTGTTGCTTTCGGCTCGGAGTTACTTCCGCGCGGTCCTAGCGGCAAAGTACGCGAGCCTCGTGTTGCTTTCGGCTCGGAGTTACTTCCGCGCGGTCCGATCGGCAAAGTACGCGAGCCTCGTGTTGCTTTCGGCTCGGAGTTACTTCCGCGCGGTCCTAGCGGCAAAGTACGCGAGCCTCGTGTTGCTTTCGGCTCGTAGCTACTTTCGAGCGGTTCGGACAACAAAGTCCGCGAGCCCTGTGTTACTACTGCTCGGGGCTGCTTCCGAACGTTTCGGGCAATCAACTTTTTGTTCTCCGTATTGTTTTTTAAGCTATCTTAGCTATTTTCTCGTAAAAGTTAAATTTTCGCGTTTTGTGCTGTTTTTCGAGCTCTCTGCTGGCGATCGTCTATGTTCTTAAATCTCGTGTTATTTTCTTGAGCTCTTCGTAATTTCGGCCGACGAGCGGCTAAGTTTACGAGTTTTGTGTTGCTTTCTGCACGTAGTTACTTCCGAGCGGTCCGACCGTCAAAGTACGCGAGCCTCGTGTTGCTTTCGGCTCGGAGTTACTTCCGCGCGGTCCTAGCGGCAAAGTACGCGAGCCTCGTGTTGCTTTCGGCTCGGAGTTACTTCCGCGCGGTCCGATCGGCAAAGTACGCGAGCCTCGTGTTGCTTTCGGCTCGGAGTTACTTCCGCGCGGTCCTAGCGGCAAAGTACGCGAGCCTCGTGTTGCTTTCGGCTCGGAGTTACTTCCGCGCGGTCCTAGCGGCAAAGTACGCGAGCCTCGTGTTGCTTTCGGCTCGGAGTTACTTCCGCGCGGTCCTAGCGGCAAAGTACGCGAGCCTCGTGTTGCTTTCGGCTCGGAGTTACTTCCGCGCGGTCCTAGCGGCAAAGTACGCGAGCCTCGTGTTGCTTTCGGCTCGTAGCTACTTTCGAGCGGTTCGGACAACAAAGTCCGCGAGCCCTGTGTTACTACTGCTCGGGGCTGCTTCCGAACGTTTCGGGCAATCAACTTTTTGTTCTCCGTATTGTTTTTTAAGCTATCTTAGCTATTTTCTCGTAAAAGTTAAATTTTCGCGTTTTGTGCTGTGTTTTCGAGCTCTCTGCTGGCGATCGTCTATGTTCTTAAATCTCGTGTTATTTTCTTGAGCTCTTCGTAATTTCGGCCGACGAGCGGCTAAGTTTATGAGTTTTGTGTTGCTTTCTGCACGTAGTTACTTCCGAGCGGTCCGACCGTCAAAGTACGCGAGCCTCGTGTTGCTTTCGGCTCGGAGTTACTTCCGCGCGGTCCTAGCGACAAAGTACGCGAGCCTCGTGTTGCTTTCGGCTCGGAGTTACTTCCGCGCGGTCCGATCGGCAAAGTACGCGAGCCTCGTGTTGCTTTCGGCTCGGAGTTACTTCCGCGCGGTCCTAGCGGCAAAGTACGCGAGCCTCGTGTTGCTTTCGGCTCGGAGTTACTTCCGCGCGGTCCTAGCGGCAAAGTACGCGAGCCTCGTGTTGCTTTCGGCTCGGAGTTACTTCCGCGCGGTCCGATCGGCAAAGTACGCGAGCCTCGTGTTGCTTTCGGCTCGGAGTTACTTCCGCGCGGTCCTAGCGGCAAAGTACGCGAGCCTCGTGTTGCTTTCGGCTTGTAGCTACTTTCGAGCGGTTCGGACAACAAAGTCCGCGAGCCCTGTGTTACTACTGCTCGGGGCTGCTTCCGAACGTTTCGGGCAATCAACCTTTTGTTCTCCGTATTGTTTTTTTAAGCTATCTTAGCTATTTTCTCGTAAAAGTTAAATTTTCGCGTTTTGTGCTGTTTTTCGAGCTCTCTGCTGGCGATCGTCTATGTTCTTAAATCTCGTGTTATTTTCTTGAGCTCTTCGTAATTTCGGCCGACGAGCGGCTAAGTTTTCGAGTTTTGTGTTGCTTTCTGCACGTAGTTACTTCCGAGCGGTCCGACCGTCAAAGTACGCGAGCCTCGTGTTGCTTTCGGCTCGGAGTTACTTCCGCGCGGTCCTAGCGACAAAGTACGCGAGCCTCGTGTTGCTTTCGGCTCGGAGTTACTTCCGCGCGGTCCGATCGGCAAAGTACGCGAGCCTCGTGTTGCTTTCGGCTCGGAGTTACTTCCGCGCGGTCCTAGCGGCAAAGTACGCGAGCCTCGTGTTGCTTTCGGCTCGGAGTTACTTCCGCGCGGTCCTAGCGGCAAAGTACGCGAGCCTCGTGTTGCTTTCGGCTCGTAGCTACTTTCGAGCGGTTCGGACAACAAAGTCCGCGAGCCCTGTGTTACTACTGCTCGGGGCTGCTTCCGAACGTTTCGGGCAATCAACTTTTTGTTCTCCGTATTGTTTTTTAAGCTATCTTAGCTATTTTCTCGTAAAAGTTAAATTTTCGCGTTTTGTGCTGTGTTTTCGAGCTCTCTGCTGGCGATCGTCTATGTTCTTAAATCTCGTGTTATTTTCTTGAGCTCTTCGTAATTTCGGCCGACGAGCGGCTAAGTTTACGAGTTTTGTGTTGCTTCTGCACGTAGTTACTTCGAGCGGTCCGACCGTCAAAGTACGCGAGCCTCGTGTTGCTTTCGGCTCGGAGTTACTTCCGCGCGGTCCTAGCGACAAAGTACGCGAGCCTCGTGTTGCTTTCGGCTCGGAGTTACTTCCGCGCGGTCCTAGCGACAAAGTACGCGAGCCTCGTGTTGCTTTCGGCTCGGAGTTACTTCCGCGCGGTTCGATCGGCAAAGTACGCGAGCCTCGTGTTGCTTTCGGCTTGGAGTTACTTCCGCGCGGTCCTAGCGGCAAAGTACGCGAGCCTCGTGTTGCTTTCGGCTCGGAGTTACTTCCGCGCTGTCCGATCGGCAAAGTACGCGAACCTCGTGTTGCTACTGCTCGGGGCTGCTTCCGAACGTTTCGGGCAAATAACTTATCGTTCTCCGTAATGTTTTTTTGAGGTATCTGAGTTCTTATATTGTGGCAGGATAAATTTTCGCGATTTGTGCTGTGTTTTCGAGCTCTCTAAGCTGTCGGCCGGCGGAGTGGCAAAGTCCCCGAGCCTCGTGTTGCTTTCTCGAGCTCTCTAAACTGTAGGCCGACGGGGTGGCAAAGTCCCCGAGCCTCGTGTTGCTTTCTCGAGCTCTCTGAGCTGTCGGCCGGCGGAGTGGCAAAGTCCCCGAGCCTCGTGTTGCTTTCTCGAGCTCTCTGAGCTGTCGGCCGGCGGGTGGCAAAGTCCCGAGCCTCGTGTTGTTGCTCTCGAGCTCTCTGAGCTGTCGGCCGGCGGAGTGGCAAAGTCCCCGAGCCTCGTGTTGCTTTCTCGAGCTCTCTGAGCTGTCGGCCGGCGTAGTGGCAAAGTCCCCGAGCCTCGTGTTGCTTTCTCGAGCTCTCTGAGCTGTCGGCCGGCAGAGTGGCAAAGTCCCGAGCCTCGTGTTGCTTTCTCGAGCTCTCTGAGCTGTCGGCCGGCAGGTGGCAAAGTCCCCGAGCCTCGT
>NW_027228841.1:0-7500 GCF_019399895.1 Cardiocondyla obscurior | reverse complement strand
CCGATCCCCGCCCGACTTTTCGGCATCCCAAACCGATGTCTACGGCATTGTGATCACTAGTCGTCCAACCGCATCTAACTTTCCATTCCCTGATGAATCGGGACATGGATGGCGAAGCCAGAGTCACGTCGATGTATGACGAACCCCTTGGCGTCCAATAAGTGGGCGGCTGTCCAACGCGATTCACAACATTTAAGCCAAACGCCCTGATAAGGTCCTCAAATCTGGCACCTCTTTCATCTGTCTGCTGGGGACCCCAGAGCGATGAGCGGGCATTGGCATCTACCGCAACTAAAACCCTCTTCCCCCTCAGAGAATGAAACACCATCTCGAGGTGTCTGAGGTGCTTCTCAATCTCGTCACGGTACTGAAAATAGCACGACACGACGTAGAACGAAAAGCTGGGGGTCCGCAGCTCTGCGCAAACACAATGAGAAGTGCTAAGCTGCGAAACAAAGAGAAAATCAAAATTGGGATTGCAGACTGCTACTGCCGCCCACGGGCGATGTGTTCGTACAGCAGCGACTTTCATCCCAGAACCTAATCCATAGAAGGTGTGACCCTTGCCCTGCTTCCTGACGTATGGTTCCTGCAATAACAGGACGTCAAGTCGCTTTTCGGCAACGAGCTGACGCACCTCACCCGTCACTACAGTTGAACGACGCATGTTCAACTGTAGCACCTAACTCCCGTGGAAAAGAAATTGCAGAGGACGCAGGAGCACTATCGTTCCCACTCAAGTCCCAATTTTGAAGAATTGAGGTATCTGAAGTCCGACCTTTCCCTAAATCTACGTGGGGCCCTACCTGCTTTGCTATGACGCTCGCGAGGCTCGCGGAATCTGCTATCTGACTGTCCACCCGATTGAAGATTACCGGTGAAGACTTCCTACCTACGTAATGACTAACCTGTGTCATTGACCTACCTAAAATATTAACCCTATCACATCTGGTGAGAGTCACCCTGACGGTACGAAGACCGATACCCGAGATTAAATTCTTCGCGGAAGCAGTCCCCGAAGTCCTCGCACCCGCGGTGCATGTGAGGCGGGGGTGGTGGGCGTCGCTGGATGACGACCCGGGGGGGCCGACCCACCAACCAACGATGACGGCGCAACGAAGGGACCCCCCCCGTGCCGGTGCGCAGCCATCCGAGAGCTGCGCAGATTATATCTGCTGGTTGTGCCGTCCATAATAGTTGGTGGGGATATTCCCCGAGAAAACCTGAAAAGTAAAAGAAAAGATTAAAAGCTCCCAGTTCCGTCACCTCACATTGTGAAGCGCCGGGCCCGGAAGCTCGTGCAGCAGCCCTGTCCCTCAGCCTTCCGCAAACGAAAGGAGGAGAGATCGAAAGAGAGATGGGCCGCCCAGAAGAAAGTGGATAAAAGGGAAAAAGAGTGCAGCCCAGAAGGCACAGAAAGCGCGCAGAGGCCCCGCAAGCGAGGCATTCCACACACAATCCGCGCCAACCAAGCAACACTAGGATAGGATATTGGATAGGGAAGAAAGTTCGCCATAGCCCGTTTTGCCGCAAAAGCGTTGCCCGGGAGTGCCACGAGGAGGCAGAGCTATGACTTGAACGTGAGAGGCTATATAATCGCATCACGTCCCGACCACTAACGCAAAGACCCACTATCAACCCACTGCATCACTCGCGTTTGCACAACGCACCTGTTCCCAAGTGCTAGGAATTGCAGATTCCAGACGACGGTGGCCCAGCCCGACGCCTAGACTTCGTAAAGCTAGGACGCCGACGCAGCTTCTTCACAAGGGGAATTCCTCGAACAGCCAGAGACACATGCCTGCCTCATTCCTTTTTGGCTGCCCTCGGCCTGCTTGTGGTATAAACGCTGTCGAGTTTCCCCGAAGGACTCGAGCATCTACAAACGCTGGCTCAGGATAAATCGAGAGACCTGTTACTCTCAGTCTATCCCTGCCAAAGCTGGGTCGTCGGTTTAATGTGCGGGCACCGGGATAGTCCCGGCACTAACGCGAGATCAAACCAGAGGGCGTCCAGTGACGTCCTAGAAGAGATAGCGGTCCCTCCCAGTAGATAGGGACATTTAATGTGAGAGGCGCCATCCGAAGACGGCGTCTCGTGCGACCTCGCCACTAGGGCATACGCAACTTCACATCCACCATCTATCGAAACCGGCCCCGAGCCGGGCGATGGAAAAATCCAGCAGCGTCCGTGGGCTATCACGGAAATGAACAGTTTGGTCACAACTTGTGCAGCTTGCCACAATCGGCACCCTATTCCCACCCACTCACGCAGTGAAAACACCGCGCTTACTGCACCAAATCGTGTCCACGGGGAACCACGGGGAGGCCTGTCCATCAGCACCAAGCCTGGTACTCGCTCTGACCCTGTTTGGGATAAAGGAAAGGTAAAGGTTAGGAAATGGCCAAGAGACCATTGGTTATAGGTTATAGGTTAAAACCCTACCTAATATCCCTCTAATGAAACGGCCAGCCCAGCTGACTCGTTCAACCTTTTATCCTGAGACCACCGGGAGACGGCAGTATCCCACGATGGTTGTGAGGCTGTCATCTCCATGCCAAAAGACTCCGACAATCCTCCAGTTGGTGGCTCTTTTGAAGCTAACCTAACATATTTAGAAAATTATTTCTCAAAGCTTTTCAGCCAGAGAGTTTCCCTACAAAAACCGGCAAAAACAGAAAAAGCCTCCTGAGACAATGCGAAGTATGCAGCTGCCTCTGGCCATTTCCACTTATCCACCGGAACAACGTCACGCAAAGGAACTCGTTGCGCATCAAAGAGGGAACAGTAAAGCAGAAAGTGCTCCACCGAATCCACCCCTTTACCACACACACACATCTCGGTTTCGGCAAGATTCAGAGAAGCGAGACGTTCTCCGAAGTTGCCATGCCCAGTGAGAACTTGAGTGCTCCAGTGGTCGATGTTTAACCATTTGGCTTGCATTCTCTCCCGAACATTCTTAAAGAAGGCATTGGTATTGCGACCTTTACCAGAAGAAGACCATCTGGTCTGCCACATATTTAATGCCTCTGCCTCTATTTCTCTGTCCGCATTTTGAAGGCTTGCGGGAATTTCCAAGTCACCTATCTTGGTGTCCCTATTTACCTTACTATCGTACACTGCCCGGTGCACCCGCAGTCGCAGGTCGATGGGGAAAGCACCGGCCACGACGCAAAGCGACTCCCAGGAAGCTGTACGATAAGCTCCAGTAACACTAATAAGTGCTCGGCGTTGCACCGCCCGGAGCTTTCTAATATCCCTCTCCGTACAGAGGTCCGCCCAACCGGCTGCTGCGTACAACACCTTTGGCAGGAACGCACCCCTGTAGATGATGGAGAGGGTCCTAAATCGGAGCCCCCAATTGGCTTTCGCGACTCTACCTAAATTTGACATAAGCGACCCGGCCGATTCGCTAATATAATCGCAATGAGAGCCGACTCTCAATCCCCTATCAAAATGAACACCAAGATACCTAACCGAATTCTTAAAATTAATTTTATTATTACCTAACCTAATAATCGGCGGCCTACTATCGAATCGCGCGATCTTCCTCGTGGTTTTTCTTTTCCGATCCGGACGCGTTCCTCCCCGTCTACCTATCGGTGCTCTAGTTATTTCAGCCGACTTGAGGAAAACGGCCTCAGTCTTCCGTGCCGATAACTCTAATTTTGCGGATCTACACCAGGCCACAATCTCGTTCGTGACTCGCTGGCCATTTTTCTCCAATTCTACTCTAGAGTTGCCCTCGACCAGGACTAGAAGATCGTCCGCATAGGCAATAAACTGCTTCCCTATCGATGACTCTAACAATCTTAAAAGATTATCAAACATGAGGTTCCAGCAGGTCGGACCAAGAACAGATCCCTGCGGGCAGCCTCTAGTGGGTCGCTTAGACACCTCAAAATTCCTACCCGCGATAGTCACTCTTCTGTCACTGAAGTAACTTTTCAGCACCCCAAAGACATTTCGAGGACAGTTCCTATTTCTTAAACTATCTAATACAAGGGGCCACCAGACATTATCAAAGGCTCCCGAAATATCGAAGAGCAGCGCGACGGCGTACCTCCTCTCAGAGGCAGCGACCATTCGACGCAGCTCCACGACAGCGCCCTCCGCCGACCGCCCAGGCGTAAACCCAAACTGCCGGTCAGAGACCCCATCCGGGGCCAATGACGTGTCCATGAGGCGAAGTTTCTCGAAAAGTTTACCTATAACGGAGAGGAGACAAATCGGTCTATAAGACTTCGGATCCTTTTCATCCTTCCCGCCATCTTTCAGAAGTACTCTTAACAAGCCCCTCTTCCAGACCGCAGGGAAGACGCCCCACTGAAGGCATCCGTTCATTAATCTAACTATCTGACCGGGAATAATCTTATAGGCTTCTTTAAGCACTCTAACCTCCACCAGGTCCGGTCCTGGGGCCTTATTATTTTTGAAAGTCCTAATCGTCGAGGCCACCTCCATCGCAGTAAACGAAGAGGCATCAGCCGAATCCGGTGCCTGAACTGCACGTTCGCGAATCTCACGCTGCATCGGCGTGTCATCTATAACCCGGTCGTCCGGAATGTGGACATCTAAAAGACATCCGGCTGTCTCCTCCAAAGTCATGGTGGAGCATTCGCCTTGTCTAAGTGAACTAATTACATCGTCCGTCCTACACTTATCGGCCTGATGCCGGTAAACAAAACCCAAGGTTCTCTGTTTCCGGTTTCGTGACAAATTTACGCCAACTTGAAAGTTTAGCTTCCCTAACTTCTCTAGAATACTTCCGCAAAGAAGAGCGGTATTTTTCCTTTTTGGCGCAACGTAACAAAACATCGCTTTCATTTTGAAAGTCACGACGAAGCCGATACACTGACTTTTTGATGATTGTCAACCTTTTTGTCCACCACGGGTTGGACTTCTTATGTACACGTCTACGTGGCATTGCCGCTGTGCAGGCCTCCAAAAGGACGCCCTCAAGCGTTTCTGCCATCGTTTCCACATCTTCCGCCGACACCAGCTCAAGGACCCCGAGTTTCGACCTAGAAAGGTCTGTCAGGCTCCCGGCGAATCGCTCCCAGTCAGCCCGACGTACATCGAACCGAGAGTTCGCGACACACCGATCCCCGCCCGACTTTTTCGGCATCCCCAAACCGATGTCTACGGCATTGTGATCACTAGTCGTCCAACCGCATCTAACTTTCCATTCCCTGATGAATCGGGACATGGATGGCAAGAAGAGTCACGTCGATGTATGACGAACCCCTTGGCGTCCAATAAGTGGGCGGCTGTCCAACGCGATTCACAACATTTAAGCCAAACGCCCTGATAAGGTCCTCAAATCTGGCACCTCTTTCATCTGTCTGCTGGGGACCCCAGAGCGATGAGCGGGCATTGGCATCTACCGCAACTAAAACCCTCTTCCCCCTCAGAGAATGAAACACCATCTCGAGGTGTCTGAGGTGCTTCTCAATCTCGTCACGGTACTGAAAATAGCACGACACGACGTAGAACGAAAAGCTGGGGGTCCGCAGCTCTGCGCAAACACAATGAGAAGTGCTAAGCTGCGAAACAAAGAGAAAATCAAAATTGGGATTGCAGACTGCTACTGCCGCCCACGGGCGATGTGTTCGTACAGCAGCGACTTTCATCCCAGAACCTAATCCATAGAAGGTGTGACCCTTGCCCTGCTTCCTGACGTATGGTTCCTGCAATAACAGGACGTCAAGTCGCTTTTCGGCAACGAGCTGACACCTCACCCGTCACTACAGTTGAACGACGCATGTTCAACTGTAGCACCCTAACTCCGTGGAAAAGAAATTGCAGAGGACGCAGGAGCACTATCGTTCCCACTCAAGTCCCAATTTTGAAGAATTGAGGTATCTGAAGTCCGACCTTTCCCTAAATAGTAGATAGGGACAGTGGGAATCTCGTTAATCCATTCATGCGCGTCACTAATTAGATGACGAGGCATTTGGCTACCTTAAGAGAGTCATAGTTACTCCGCCGTTTACCCGCGCACTTGAATTTCTTCACGTTGACATTCAGAGCACTGGGCAGAAATCACATTGCGTCAACACCCGCGAGGGCCATCGCAATGCTTTGTTTTAATTGACAGTCGGATTCCCTAGTCCGTGCCAGTTCTGATCTGAGCGTTGAATGGCGGCCGAAGAGGACGACCACGACGGCTCGCGCCGCCACGGAAGCCTCGCAGAAAGGAAGATCCGCGGGAGGCCAAGGCACGGGACCGAGCTCGGATCCCTGAACCGGCGCGAGAACGCCGATAGTTCACCTCGCCCAGGCCCGGCGCGTCAGCCAGACCCGCTTCCCGACCAAGCCCGACACGCCCCGCTCCTCAGAGCCAATCCTTATTCGAAGTTACGGATCCAATTTGCCGACTTCCCTTACCTACATTAGTCTATCGACTAGAGGCTCTTTACCTTGGAGACCTGCTGCGGATATGGGTACGAACCGGCGCGACACCTCCCACGTGGCCCTCTCCTGGATTTTCAGGTCCGGGGAAGATCGGACACCGCCGCAACTGCGGTGTCTTCGCGTTCCACCCCTATCTCCCTGCTAGAGGTTTCCAGGGAACTCGAACGCTTATACAGAAAAGAAAACTCTTCCCGGATCTCCCGACGGCGTCTCCAGGTCATTTTGGGTTACCCCGACGAACACTCTTACGAGGGCCCGAATTGTATGCGGTTCCGCTGCCGGGTTCCGGAATAGGAACCGGATTCCCTTTCGCCCGACGGGCGTGTGTCAAAAGTTCACTCACCGCGCGCGACGGCACACTCGCGCGTGCGCGCGCGCTTTTTGTGTGCGCGAGACTTTTCTGCGACAACGAGAGTATCGTACGCCGTCATTGACATAGGATTTCTCCTAGGGCTTAGGATCGACTGACTCGTGTGCAACGGCTGTTCACACGAAACCCTTCTCCACGTCAGTCCTCCAGGGCCTCGCTGGAGTATTTGCTACTACCACCAAGATCTGCACCGACGGCGGCTCCAGGCAGGCTCGCGCCCAGACCCTTCTGCGCACACCGTCGCGACCCTCCTACTCGTCAGGGCTTCGTGGCGGCCTGTAAGCTCCGGGCGAGTTACCCACGCCCTGCCACGGCCGCCCCACTTGCCGCTGACGGCAGAGTATAGGCTCGACGCTTCAGCGCCATCCATTTTCAGGGCTAGTTGCTTCGGCAGGTGAGTTGTTACACACTCCTTAGCGGATTCCGACTTCATGGCCACCGTCCTGCTGTCTTAAGCAACCAACGCCTTTCATGGTGTCCCATGAGCGTCGAGTTGGGCGCCTTAACTCTGCGTTTGGTTCATCCCACAGCGCCAGTTCTGCTTACCAAAAATGGCCCACTTGGCACTCTGATCCGAGATGCTCGTGGCTTCATAGTTCAAGAAAGCCAGAGATCTCACCCATTTAAAGTTTGAGAATAGGTTGAGGTCGTTTCGGCCCCAAGGCCTCTAATCATTCGCTTTACCAGATGAGACTCGCGCGTTCCGTGCGGAA
>NW_027228840.1:2500-36485 GCF_019399895.1 Cardiocondyla obscurior | reverse complement strand
AAAACAAGCCCGATAAGATTTCTCAAAATTAATGTTGCAATCGACGACGTGTTATCTAACACTTTCTTAAATTTTTGCTATATTTAACAGAAGGTTGTTCGTTTTGTCTCTCCGCTGTATTTTCAAGATTTTTTAATTTAAAGTATATATATATATATATATATATATATATATATATATATATATATATATATATATATATACTTTAAATTATATATAAAATAAGTAAAATATAATAAAATAATAATGACTCACGAATCACCCTGCCAATCGTAAAAATCAATCGGACCCTGTGTGGTATCAGCCTTAAAATTCGGCACGATAGAGTTAAGCCTCATTATCGCTTTGTTTTTTAACGTGTAATGAAAAAATTACTCGAACCACGGCTGCGTCTGTCTCAACGGAAGGCTTGCTGAAGACTAATGATTCGAGAGCTGGACCGAGTAAACTACGTTATCCACACACCTATCCCCACACTTTATATACGATCGTTCCTGTAACATGATAATTAAGTGATGCAATGTTCATATCGTATCTCCATATCCAATCTCGATGTTACTATAAATGTTTCGAGAAACAGATATTGATTCTTTGATAACGATATTGGATATAAATTGATTTTTTTTACAAGAGTATAAGATCCTCTTTAGGATATTAAAGATATTATAAAAAAAACAAGTGTCACAGATAGTAGCAATGATCATCTATTACTGAGAAATCATCATCATTATTATTAAGAATCGTTATCTGAATTCGAGCAATCTTTAATTCTATGATGAAATCAGCTTCGTGATTTTAATATAGTCAGTCAAATAAGTCTTGTATCAAACATCCAATATAATTAAGACTAACTAATTTTTTTTTTATATTCCAGGTTGCAGTACCTGACGTTGTAGAGGCGGCAAAAGATGCAGACATCCTTATCTTCGTTCTGCCACATCAATTTATTCGCACCCTGTGTTCAACGCTGCTGGACAATATAAAACCGACTGCAGTTGGTCTTTCTCTCATTAAGGTATATTTCAAACAGCTCGTTGTCTTCATTTTAATTTATTAGATGAAGTTGATGAGTCCAAATTGAAGGGTTTTGGTCGGGGCGAAGGAAACAGTATTGAGTTGATCTCAAAGATTATCGAGAAGAACCTGAGGATACAATGTAACGTTCTGATGGGCGCCAACCTGGCCAACGAAGTCGCCGAAGAGAAATTCTGTGAAACCACAATTGGTAAATTTAAAATCTTTAAAAAGTTTTCACAAATCTTTTTACATTTTTTTTTTTTTACAAAGTTTTAAATGACACGAGATGTGAAAAATTATGAAAAATTCTTGCACCGGAATATTAAAGATTATAAAATTATAGGATGCAAGGATAAACGACTGGCACCTATATTAAGAGATCTTATTCAGACACCAAATTTCCGAGTGGTCGTCGTGGAAGATTGCGACACCGTGGAAGTGTGCGGAGCTTTGAAGGTAAGTAAACCACTTTCAAATAAAAAATCTCCATATAAATTACCTTCAATCGTATACATATTTTCTTAATGCTGTTTCGTTATTGTATTCTTGATCTCGATAACTGCTTTCGTGAATTTTTATTTCATTTCGTTCATTAGTTTGTTGAATCATTTCGTTCACAGAACGTCGTGGCATGTGCAGCTGGTTTTGTGGATGGCCTTGGACTGGGTGACAACACGAAAGCCGCGGTGATCCGATTAGGATTAATGGAGATGATTAAGTTTGTTGATACCTTTTACCCAGGGTCCAAGCTCTCCACGTTCTTCGAGAGTTGCGGCGTTGCAGATTTAATTACCACTTGTTACGGAGGAAGAAATCGCAGAGTCTGCGAGCAATTTGTCAAGACTGGCAAGGTAAAAGATTCTGAACAGTTCTTTAACTCGTGTTTGAATTAAAAACTTGTCCTTGTATCCAAACTGACCAGAAGAAATTATACATTGCTGTAATAAAAAAAAAAAAAAAAAAAAAAAAACATTGTGTAATATATTTTTACAGACTATCAAAGCTTTGGAGGACGAATTGTTGTCCGGACAGAAGCTACAGGGACCGGCAACGGCAGACGAGGTTCACGATATGCTAAAGGCGCGTAATGTAATAGATAAATTCCCGCTATTTACCGCAGTACATCGCATCTGTACTGATCAATTACGACCGGCGGATCTCATCGACCAGATTCGTAGTCATCCTGAGCATGTGTAAGACTTCTACATATTAAATTTACCATTGATTAATTCCTCAATAAAATTATTAGTTGGCGATCTACCTTTGATAAACAATTATATAGTACAGTAATATTTTTAATATATTACCTCAGTATCCAGCAAGTTCCGGCCAATTCATAATTATTATTTTTATAAAATTTATTCCTTCAGGTTTACTCCAAAAACTCTCTTTATGTATTGATTCCTCTTCCTCGCTAAATTCCCGATTAGAAATTGCAATAATCTACATTCTTCACATTTCTTATTTTTCATACGTAAATTCAATCATTATGCAAGATATATAAAAATAAGGTGAGTTGTTTAAGACCATTATAATTATAGAATAAATATAAGGGTGCACTTCCGGAAACGTCGGACACCCAATTTTGTAGTCACTTCGTGTACTTAAAATCGGAGGTCCGACGTTTTTTGAAGTTTATCCAACTATAATATGATTTCCAAATGTTTCAGTATGAAATTGGAAGAGGGAGGCCCATAACTTATGCAACATGAATTTAATATCGATTGTAGAAAGTCTGTGATATTAAAGAGGAAATGATTTAGCCGACAAAGACTTGTACATACTCTGAACGTCATCATTGTAATCACTGTAAATAAAGATTACTACAAATTATAAAATTAATAATCGCATCTCTATTGAAATCACTAAATATGTTTATTCTTTATAATGAATTTATATTACATATTCTGTAGAATACATTTACTAATGTTAAATCTTTATTTTCATATAGTTTTTCTGTAGAATGCACCTTTTATTTCGTAATAAAATTTTAACTTTGATATTTATTCGCAACAAATTATCATGATTATTTAAAAAATTATTATTAATTATTTTTTAATATTATAGATTTTAGTCTTTACTTTTGTTACCTGATTTATTATTTTTTTGATCCTTATATGGTACATTATCTACCAAAACATCCGAAGTAAGTCGTAATGCTAAAATTAATTTTAATTATTAATTGGATATGAGATCAAAAGGCACGATAATTCCTCGCGCCAAATATAGGTGCAGTTAGATAATACAGCGATCAAACATTAAAAATCATGATAATTACCTACTTTTCCAGGCTCTGTTTCAATTGCTTGTATGACAGTCGTTCGTACTTCATGTTCAACTTCCTGAGCAAATTTGTTTAACTGAAACAACAGCATATAATTTAGTTTTCTTGTTTTAATAAAGTTTCACATTTTAATCATGTATTTTACATGCTTAAAACAAAAATACCTCTTCAATTGCCGCTTGATTCGTGACATTTTTATACTTTCTGTACTCATTGTTTATCTTATCCCTTAGAACTAAAAAAACAATAAAATAAAATATTACTTATAAAAAATGCAAGATTAAAGTCAGAATATATATTATTAGCAGAATACAAAACATATTACCTTGCAATGCATATTCATCGCCTTCGAACGTATTTAATCTCGTTCTATGAAGTTTCTTAAACACTCGCAAAACCTGTAAACAATTATTGCAAGATTAAATTAATTAATTACATGAGTAAAAGAAATAAGATATTACGGCTATAATTTTTTATAAATATAATACGTAAAATAGTAAGTAAACCTAAAAAGAAATACTCTCAAACAATTATTATTATCTATAAAATAAAAATTAAATTAATTAATAACCTCTCGTCGAAGAGGGTCAGTCATTTTCGCTAAATATCTTGATAATTATTGCTTCTACTCTAACAATATAATTTTATTTACAGATTAAGAAAATTCATATTGCTATACTCATAATGAGGTTTGCGGACTAGCAAACCTCAGTATTAAGATTCCAATCAGAAATTTGCAACAATTTGTAACCTCAAAATCTTCAATCCGTACTGTACACTAGCGTACCGCCGAACGCTACCTCTGGTGGTCCGTGTACCTACAACTCTCTTGTTGAGAATCCAGACGAAAAGTCACCGTATTCGGCATCGTTCACCAAGGCATTCTTATTTGAGACTTGCTCGAACGCTTCATATATGTATATGTACAAATAGAAAAATGTTAAAAGACTTACGAAAAGGCACTAGAAGCGTTCTTGAAAGAATTTCGAAAGTCTGCTGCTTCATGAATCTCTTTGCTCTTATAAACCTAGTGAACATGCACGTTTAACGGACATGACGCACAAACGTCTTAAAGACAATTATTATAAAACGTTACAAAGACGTCTTTATGTCATGTTTGCTTGATGTGCATTTCACCGAGTACTTTTTAATTAACGATAACTCGCATTTTTTCTTTGCATTAATTTCACTTGTAATAAATTTTATTTGCAAAAGAAGAGACGACAGATTAAGTAATGAAATGTGGAATTTTGATAATGCAAGATTACGTCCGCGCCTTATGAGCGTTTGAAAAATGCGCGCACGATCATTCACCATGTTTTGCTCTAATGTGTGCACTTTGTGCACCCTTCCTTCCCTTTCGACAATCTACGCAGCTAAATTCATTCATTTCAAGTTTATTTGATCGTTACCGGATCAAGATCCGGTACATTTCTTCTTCTTCTTCTTTCTCCCGTCAACATTACGATGACACTCATTTAATAGAATAGAATTTTATTAGTTTTATTTTTTTTTAATAGACTTACCGAGTGTAGGAACTGTAATCGTAATGCGGAACGAACAGAAACCGCCACTTGCACTTGGTTGGTTACACTCGCGATGTGTCGTAATCGGCGAGCGATGCAAACAACAGTGATCTGTCACCTGGCACGTCCGTGATGACACCGAGGCGGAGTGTCGCGCGACGTCGCCGTCGTCCCGAGTCCTGATCGTAACGGATCACGCAACTCTACCCACAACTGTGGCTCGATCGTCCTGTGGGATGCGCGCCCGCTGCACTTACGCAGCGCATCGCTCACCCGTTGTTTACCTTTCGGCGTTCACCCTCGCGCTATCGGCGACCCTTATCATGCTGCTACGCGTTGACACGAACGATGCTCCAATTTTTTAAGAAGATTGGTAATTATCTCGCATGCTGCCCTTACGCTGTACGAGTTTACCTACCGAACCGTTCTAATCCCCCGCGACACGACTAATTTTCTGACATTTGCAATATGCAACACGTTTCCTTTTTTTCTTTTTTTTTTTTATTTGCTTCTTTCCTTACAGAGATTGTACGGTTTGTTACTTCGCAATTTTTCTTCCTACATGTATTTTTCTTTTTATTTATATTTAAAGCTTACTTAATTTGATTTGATAACTGTCTTGTAGTTTATAACGATATATTTTCTTTCAAATAATGTTGTCAATTTGATTGACTTGTAATACTCTTACTGTAATAAAATGGTAGGACAAAGGGATAAGTCCGGATTATCAGAAAGTTCACCTATAAAGTCAACGAGCTCAGGAGGCTTTCTAACAGATGCATTCAATGGCTCTGCGTCGTCGATTCAGACTCCTTCAGGTGTACTGTGCAACCTCGAGGAAGAGGAAGAGGAGATTCTCAATAATGACGTTGAGGAAGCGCGCGCTTCCTTCAGTTCGCGGTTGTCGAAAGCGCTGCCAGAAATACTTAAGGACAAAAGCGCGCTTGGCTATTTCATCCAGTTTATGGATACCAGGAAGCGTATAGCTCTCATCAAGTTCTGGCTGGAGGTAGAATGCTTATGCAGCGCATCAGAGATGCCCAATGTGCGAAAAGTCAGACAGTCTAATCAAAAGGAACTGCTGGATACCTTGCCTACTTCCTTAGACGATAACGAAAACTTTAGCTGCGACGTGTTCGCTAGTGATGTAGATACCGAAACAAGGAACGAAATACCGTTCGATAGGGCGGACGATGCGACGTCCAACGGTATGCCAAAGACTAGTCAGGTGGTAAGCGAAACGCGACAATCAAACCTCAACTGTAGAAACGAGAGACGTGACATGACGACGATCAAGCAGGATGCATTGAGAGTTTACAAAAAGTATATTCTCAAAGAAACTCTGGGTATCAATCAAATATCTGAGGAATTGAGAGTGGATATAGAGAAGGCTATTGTCCAGGAAAACATTGAGCCTATTTTACGGTGCCTATCTGCTGTTCAAAGCATAGTATACGATACATTAGAAAACGAGTGAGTGACAAACATTCGATGACAACCATCCTTGTTTTCTTTTTATTTTTATTTCTTGTTAAAAATTTTTTAATTGCAATTTATTAATACCAAAAGTAGAGATAACTGCCGGTCCTTGCTACCCCCTCTGGGTCCCCATGGGTCGGAAACGCATATACGTATAACAACTGTATATCTCTTTACAGATATATTAACGATTTTTTACGAAGCGAATTTCACTGTAAGCATCAGATTGACGTGCTCACCAGTGGCAATGTACAATTAGCAGATATATTGTATAATGAGACAGCGTTCTTTTATTTTATGGAGGTTTGCATCATAATCTTTTACTTCTGCAGAAATATTTTCGTCAAAGATTCTGTTTCATTATTAACATTTCAGTTTATGGAACTCGAAAATAAGCGAGAACTGCTGGATTTTTGGATGTCGGCTATAAGCTATAAGCATAATCTTTTAGAAAAGAAGGGAGCAGCCAATCCTGAAGAAGCGCAATCTGACGCCGTAATTATATATGAAAAGTAATTTCTACTTAAATATATGAATCGCTCAAAAAGTAAATAATTTATACAAATGTTATTACTGTTTTCAGATATTTTAGCTTACAAGCAACAATGCCTCTTGGATTTAGTGATAAGATTCGTTTTCTTGTGGAGCAAAATATTTGCCGCGAGGACGAAGGAGGTCCACAATCCGATTGTTTCGATAAACCTAGTAAAATCGTATATAATTTTCTTAACAAGGTATAACGTTAATTATACAATTTACCGATAACTAATATATCGTACTCACTATACATGCTTTCGTCCTAAAGTGGTTTTATTAAAATTCGACACTTTCTTCTAGCATTATCTCCCGGTGTTCTTATCGTCGCAGCTGTATTATAAATACTTATCAGAACTAATCAGTACGATTCAGACCAGTCCATGTCCAAGTTTACATTCCAAGATAAGAAGAACAGGTTAGTGTCCATTATTGATTTCATGATCGTTACTATTCCGAAAATATATTAAAGAATACTATAACTTTAAATCAGTAATAATATAAATTTTATATTTTTTTATTTATAAATATTAAAAACAAAAACAAATTATGAATTAAGAGATATTTACCTGCAGGTTCAGATTGCAGCAGCGAAGTAAGCTCTGTGTGTACTAGTATGCCAAGTATTTCTCAAATAGGAAATAATGGCAGCAGAATATCTGATGATAAAAAAACCATTAACAGTCATTTAAATATCGACACTAGGCAACTTTACGATCCAGATTCTTTATGGCGACGTAATAAATATAGGTATTTAATAATTTAACGTTACTAACAAAATGCATTTATGCAGATTTATAAATCGTGAATAATGTGGTATATTTTGTAGTTTAAGCATTGGTTACGTTGACAACTTAGGTCGATTTATTACTGAAATAGAACCAGATCCTCATAGGAAATATGGTAAGTTACATATAACTATAGTTTGACCGTGTGTATATACGCGAGATTGTATAAAATATATGCAAATTTCAGAATCTCGCCTAACTCGTGTTGTAAAACGATTTGTAAATATAGAACAAGATAAGGTAAATATTTTATTATAATTTATTAATAAAAATAATAGTAACATTTTTTTCACATCAATATTGTTACATCACTTGCTATTGATAGGCAAAAGAGGAATTAGCATGGAGAATCGCCGAGATGATTATTTGTGAAATCACATCTTTGACGCTTGGAACTTCGAATCTTCCTTCTTGATGGTGTAAGCTTGACATGAGGCTTAGATTTTCCTTAAGTGTAAACGTCTTATGTATTTATGTAAGTAAAGTGCTTTGTTCTTTTATTTTAAACGTTAGCACAATAATGCTGCAGATTTTGCCAAAGTGCCAAACAAAATATTCTAATTCATTTTATCCTAATATCATCTTAAAAAGTACATAAAAATTTTTTATACTTTATACTTTGGCATAATAATAAAATGGAGACTTGAATTTGCTAATCAATAATTTAATTCGAATTTATAATTAGTGCAAGTAACTTTATTATAAATTGATATATGTAATCCTAGTATTTTCACAACTTATTGCGTAAAATAATTTAAAATAATCTTATTTAGCAGCATAATCTGTAATATTTTTTGTATTAAAAAATCTTCCTATTCTATTAATTTATTATAAAATACTCGATGAGCAAAGAACAATATTTTAACGTAATTTCTTCATCAGTTATCGTCGATTATTACATCCGAAGAAAATCAATGCAAATTATTATCGCTTGTACGTATTAGTATCATTAAATCGATATTTCTGACGAAATGCTCATTTAACATAAAAACAAACAGACTTCTGTATCAACATGTCAAACAAAAAAAAAATTTAGAATAAAACTTTTTTTTTTTTTTTTTTTTTTTTAATTTTATCTTGATAATTTTTTGCTATTGTTTCTAATTATTTTCATACGTACAAAACGTCAATATTCGCACTATTTTCTCGCTTCTGACAAAGATGACTAATGTAGACGGTATAAGAAGTGATGAAACCTTAAAATATAAGATTTTGTACTGCTTTTATTGTCAATTTATACAATGACACAGCTAGTGTTAAAGCAGGTAATGAGATATATGTACATACGATGATGCATGTGACCGGTATTGATCGTGATATTATGATATAGAAAAAGATATATTTTAACAGTATTTAGAGCGCATAACACGTAATGTTTAAGTACAAAATGTTATGATGTAACAAAACCCTTACTATATACATGCTGTAAAAAACGAATTTACTTTTTTAAAATGCGTCCTATCTTTCAAAAATAATTAAATAGCCCGTTATGTATTGATGCGTACATATCTCGAATCTTTTTTAAAATAGTTGCATATTGCATATTTTGCCTTTCTTTGTTGTCTTGTTTAAAAACTCAAGTTGTATATTATATCACAGTTGCATTTTTTAATGTGATCGCTCTCTTTTTCTCTATTGTAGTATATTAAAAATTCTGTTTTATTAAATATATTTTATTATATAATATCGAAAACTGTAATAAAATAATTTTTTAGTCGAGACGACCTCTGAAAATCTTGTAAAAAAGTTTAGATTGAGACTCACAATCGCGCACGTTTGATTTTATAATATTTATATAAAAACTGACTTTATATATTAAATTTTTCTTTAACACTACTGTACATACGGCATATACATTGTTTTTACATACATTTTCAGTAAAACATTCTCATAGAGACGAAGATCCATTTATACTAATATATGGTATTTTTTGTTCATAGCCTTTCGCGGATTGAGTAATGGAGATGATTCAGAAAACGTTGCTATCTACGTTGACGATTGCATTTAAATAGAAATCTGTGCTTGATTTATAATCTTGACAGCACTCTAAACGTAATTTCTCTCTTCTGGTCCAAGATTGATAAACAATCGCATTGAAGAACGCTTGGAGAGGATTTGTCACAGCCTGTTAATTAGAAATGTATCGATCATTTTCCTATATTTATCCATGCTCATAAAAAGAGATTTAGGGTAGGTTGCCCCAACTTTCAAGTAAATTTGTTTATTAGGTAATTGTATGTCTATCTTTATCCTTCTTTAAATAGATCAGAATGAATACATTTTTAAGTAAGGTTGTTGGGCGTTGGAACAATCGGTTTTTACACGTACCATTATGTACCATAAGGTGATGATTGCTTTAATCGGTAATTGAAACCATAAAGTCCATAACAGTATTCCGTTAATTAGATTGGGCGTCCAGCATACGTAGTAGACTAGATTGATGAGAGCAAACTTAATCTAATCGTTTGTATCAGCCTCCGTTCCCTTCCGGTCATCTGAGCCATGCTGCAGCACCGCTGTCTCAACGTCTCGCTTGATGCTATACAAATGGGATTCGCAATCATAACTACCGCCAACAACACGTACGTGGCGAAGTAGTTTGGAAGAATGCGCAGTATCGCACTGGACAACGATGTCGAATTATGACAGCTGAAATATAATTTGTTATTATATCTAAAATAACATATGCTTAAAAAATATTTATAAAATCTGACTTTGCATCCGGAATATACAGAATAACCAGCCCAAACGTGGTGAGAATAGCAGGCAGTACCCAGGCCAAAGTATGATAAATCACAGGACGTTCGTCTTTGTCACCCAGTAATAATTTCATGTCCACTGCGTAGCACAGGGTCCATATCCACGTAGCCATGTAGAAATACTGGATCCACGCCTACGAGTAAAATAGTTTCCGAATTTTTTTATAAAACCGATATCAGATGTAGAAATGGCTTTATTACCGATAGCATAGCGCAGAAGATCACGTTCGACATATCGCCCTCCATCGGCATGATGGACTTGAAATTTCTCCATAGGGCCGACCTTACAAACACACCTGATTGAGAACAATTGGAAACAAAGTATTAATTTTATTTATTTATCGCACGTTGCTTTCATTGGTCAACCTAATTTATAGTTGTAATTACTAATTAACTAATTTGTCGATGTTCATAAACTATTCATTATAATTAATATAATTGAGATAATAAACTAGACCTAAAGACGCTAAAAAATCAGCAACGGCAAGCCATACAATAATATCTCTTCCTCTGGAGAAGCTCCGCCAACGATAAGAACTATTGGAATCCTCTCGAGGTAGTATCTAAAAAAAAATTTTATCTTAGTGCCAATTAAATTTCTTTGGTAACGTTATTTCGTACAATTAATAAAAAGAAAACGAACCAGAAAACAGAGCCTTGTTCGAAGATAACACTCGAAATTTACCTGATAAATCGCGCCTATCATGTATAGTTGACGAGAGCATGCACACCGTATTATACGCGTCTGTATTAAATTCCTGCATTATTGCTATCGCTCTATCCGTTCGGTTAGTATAATGACAGCAAAACGTTTGTAAAGTCGGGTCGGCCATAATTAGAGCTACTATAGCCCAAATAGATCGAAAGAGGTTAGAAAGATCGATGATTTGCGCGACAATAGCGCCGAAAGCATTTAGTAAACATTTTTCGGAACTACCAAAATCGATGGTGACATATATATCAATATCAATTTTAGTAGTTCCATGTCCACCAAATGCTCCTGGCGTCGCCGCGAATACATCGATCTTTTCTAACCTCTCTCGATGTATTTAAAATGAAAATAATTATTTAAATAAAACGTGGGCACTCTACTAGTTTTAATAAAATCGAATTAGGATCAAAAATTAACTTAGAAATTCAAAATCATTAACTTTAAAGATTTTATTTAAATTTATAAAACATACATGTTACTTTATAAGTTAAATTATTAATATTTTCCGTTGACTTACGAGCTTCAGAGTTTGTAAGGCAAAAGTAGAATAAAAACTGTAATAAATGCCAACGGCACCCTCGAGAAAGCAGCAGAAATCCCTCACCAAGTATAAATCACAGTAAAAATTCTGCGGCCTTCCGTACTCCAATCACAAGACAACTGAAATAAAATTTTAGAGTTAAAAACTTATTAAATATAATGTGAGCAATCTACTACCCTTAATAAAACCGAATTTAATCAAAAATTTAACTTAAAAAAATCAATTTATTTATTTAAAAATAACTCTACTTTTTTAACCTAAAACACATACTTATAAAACTCTTAATAAAATTCCGTCCATGTAGAGCCTTGGAATTTTTTGGGCAAAAAGAGAGGTTCAAATTTGATAAAAATCCATCGGGGCACTAGAGGAATACGCAGATCTATTTTCACAAGCCAGAAGCAGTGAAACATCTGTGACGCAGAAACCACTCACCAAGAATCTGGAATATAAAATTTTTCACAGTTAAGAGAATAATTTAATTGTATTTAAAACATTCTAGTACACTTAAATAAACCGAATTTATGTCAGAAATTTAACTAAGAAGCTCCAAAAAAATTTATTTATGAATACCTCAACTTTTAACCTAAAACACATACCTGTCACTTTTAAAACACTTATAAAAAATAGTTCCCGTCCATGTAGAGCCTTGGAACTTTTTGGGCAGCAAAAGAAAGGTTCAAATTTGATAAAAAATCCATCGGGGCACTAGAGGAATACGCAGATCTATTTTCACAAGCTGTAGAAGTGCAGTGAAACATCTGTGACCCTCGCAGAACACCACTCACCAAGAATCTGGAATATAAAATTTTTCACAGTTAAGAGAATAATTTAATTGTATTTAAAACATTCTAGTACACTTAAATAAACCGAATTTATGTCAGAAATTTAACTAAGAAGCTCCAAAAAAATTTATTTATGAATACCTCAACTTTTAACCTAAAACACATACCTGTCACTTTTAAAACACTTATAAAAAATAGTTCCCGTCCATGTAGAGCCTTGGAACTTTTTGGGCAGCAAAAGAAAGGTTCAAATTTGATAAAAAATCCATCGGGGCACTCGAGGAGAACGCAGAACTATTTTCACAAGCTGTAGAAGTGCAGTGAAACTTTGTGACCTCGCAGAACACCAATCACCAAAAACTGAAATATAAAATTATTTACAGTTAAGAGAATAATTTAATTCCATTTAAAACATTCTACTACACTTAAATAAACCGAATTTATGTCAGAAATTTAACTAAGAAGCTCCAAAAAAATTTATTTATGAATACCTCAACTTTTAACCTAAAACACATACCTGTCACTTTTAAAACACTTATAAAAAATAGTTCCCGTCCATGTAGAGCCTTGGAACTTTTGGGCAGCAAAAGAAAGGTTCAAATTTGATAAAAATCCATCGGGGCACTCGAGGAGAACGCAGAACTATTTTCAAGCTGTAGAAGTGCAAAACTCCCTCGCAGAACACCAATCACCAAACTGAAATATAAAATTATTACAGTTAAGAGAATAATAATTTTTTAAAACATTTCTACTACACTTAAATAAACCAAATTTAGTCAGAAATTTAACTAAGAAGCTCAAAAATTTATTTAAAGATATCTCAACTTTTTTAACAAAAACATACCTGTCACTTTTAAAACATTTATAAAAATAGTTCCCGTCCATGTAGAGCCTTGGAATTTTTTGGGCAGCAAAAAAGAAAGTTCAAATTTGATAAAAATCCATCGGGGCACTCGAGGAGAACGCAAAACTATTTTCACAAGCTGTAGAAGTGCAGTGAAACTTTTGTGACCCTCGCAGAACACCAATCACCAAAAAACTGAAATATAAAATTATTTACAGTTAAGAGAATAATTTAATTTCATTTAAAACATTCTACTACACTTAAATAAACCGAATTTATGTCAGAAATTTAACTAAGAAGCTCCAAAAAAATTTATTTATGAATACCTCAACTTTTAACCTAAAACACATACCTGTCACTTTTAAAACACTTATAAAAAATAGTTCCCGTCCATGTAGAGCCTTGGAACTTTTTGGGCAGCAATAGGGAGGTTCAAATTTGATAAAAAATCCAACGAGGCACTCGAGAAATACGCAGAACTATTTTTACAAGCTGTAGAAGTGCACTGAAACTTTTGTGGCCCTCACAGAACACCAATCACCAAGAATCTGGAATATAAAACTATTTACAGTTAAGAGAATAATTTAATTGTATTTAAAACATTCTAGTACACTTAAATAAACCGAATTTTAGTCAGAAATTTAACTAAGAAGCTCCAAAAAAATTTATTTATTAATATCTCAACTTAACCTAAAACACATACCTGTCACTTTTAAAACACTTATAAAAAATAGTTCCCGTCCATGTAGAGCCTTGGAACTTTTTGAGCAGCAAAAGGGAGGTTTAAATTAAATAAAAAACCTGACGGGGCACTCGAGGAAGACGCAAGACTATTTTCACAAGCTGTAGAAGTGCAGTGAAACATCTGTGACCTCGCAGAACACCACTCACCAAGAATCTGAAATATAAAATTTTCTACAGTTAAGAGAATAATTTAATTGTATTTAAAACATTCTAGTACACTTAAATAAACCGAATTTATGTCAGAAATTTAACTAAGAAGCTCCAAAAAAATTTATTTATGAATATTTAAACTTTTAACCTAAAACACATACCTGTCACTTTTAAAACACTTATAAAAATAGTTCCCGTCCATGTAGAGCCTTGGAACTTTTGGGCAGCAAAAGAGGTTTCAATTTGATAAAAATCCAACGGGGCACTCGAGGAATACGCAGAACTATTTTCACAAGCTGTAGAAGTACAGTGAAACATCTGTGATTCTCGCAGAACACCACTCACCAAGAATCTGGAAAATAAAATTTTTCACAGTTAAGAGAATAATTTAATTGTATTTAAAACATTCTAGTACACTTAAATAAACCGAATTTATGTCAGAAATTTAACTAAGAAGCTCCAAAAAAATTTATTTATGAATACCTCAACTTTTAACCTAAAACACATACCTGTCACTTTTAAAACACTTATAAAAAATAGTTCCCGTCCATGTAGAGCCTTGGAACTTTTTGGGCAGCAAAAGAAAGGTTCAAATTTGATAAAAAATCCATCGGGGCACTTGAGGAATACGCAGAACTATTTTCACAACTTGTTCAAGTGCAGTGAAACTTCTGTGACTCTCGCAGAACACCAATCACCAAAAATCTCAAATAAAAAATTATTTACAGTTAACAAAATAATTCAATTGTATTTAGAACACTCTACTACACTTAAATAAACCGAATTTTAGTCTGAAATTTAACTTAAAAGCCTGAACTCACTCTGCAAAGTGTTAGTGCTATCTGGAGTACTAAGTAAGTCGAGGAATTTTCTCTTGTACCAGGAATGGTCAGAAAGACTTCTGCAGCTTCCCGGGTCTCCGGACGGTTTCCTTGGTTAGTTTCGTCGCGAACCTTTCGTCCCCAAAGCGCCAAACCTGTAAATAAAGCAGAAGTATTTTTAAATTAAAACTAAAAATCTCATAAGTGACACATTGAGGTTAAAGTTATATTTTGACTATTTTCTCACTTTTTAATTAACTGAGGCTCTCGAGCAATCTAAAATCGGTCCCTCACGATGAAGGAGAGTACTCTAATTAAATTCTAACGCATGACATACCTGAATTCACTCTGCAAAGTGTTAGTGCTATCTGGAGTACTGGGTAAGTCGAGGAATTTTCTTGTACCAGGAATGGTCAGAGGGACTTCTGCAGCTTCCCGGGTCTCCGGACGGTTTCCTTGGTTAGTTTTCGTCGCGAACCTTTCGTCCCCAAAGCGCCAAACCTGTAAATAAAGCAGAAGTATTTTTAAATTAAAACTAAAAATCTCATAAGTGACACTTTGAGGTTAAAGTTATATTTTGACTATTTTCTCACTTTTTAATTAACTGAGGCTCTCGGGCAATCTAAAATCGGTCCCTCACAATGAAGGAGAGTATTTTAATTAAATTCTAATGCATGACATACCTAAATTCACTCTGCAAAGTGTCAGTGCTATCTGAGTACTGGGTACGAGGATTTTTCTCTTGCACCAGGAATGGTCAGAGACTTCTGCGGCTTCCCGAACTCCGGATGGTCTCGTTGGTTAGCTGCCGTCACGTATCTTTTGCCTATAAAGTTTAAAGCCTGTAAAACAAATAGAAATATTTGTTTTTCTGACTTTAAACTTTAATCAATAACACATACCTGTCACTTTTAAAACTTTTATAAAAATTAGTTTCCGTTGATGCACAGTCTTGGCACTTTGTGGGAATAAAAGACGGTTTAAATTTGTTAAAAAATTCAACCGGACACTCGAGGAAACAGTTGATCTTCCACAAACGAATAAAATAAGCATAAAATATTTTGCGTAAAATATTCACCAATGGAGACACAGCATTAATACTGGCATTCATGAAACGACTCGATTAATAAAATAATGTAAAAATATTTAATAAATAGCATTAAATTGTTGTAAATTAACGAGCAAAATACGATTAAGTATAAAAATTTATAAATAACGCAAAAAACAAACGTAAAATGTCAATCGATTAATTTCAACCAATAGGAACACAGCATTAATACTGACATTCATGAATCGATTCAAACAATAAACTATTGTAAAATTACTTAATAAATATTATTAAATTGTTGTAAATTAACGTGCAAAATACGATTCAGTTTAGAAACTTATAAATAACGCAAAAAAGAAGTGTAAAATGTCATTCGATTAATTTGAACCAATAGGAACACAGTATTAGTACTGACATTCATGAAACGACTCGATTAATAAAATATGGTAAAAATAATTAATAAATAGCATTAAATTGTTGTAAACTAAGTTGCAAAATACGATTTAGTATAAAAACTTATAAATAACGCCAAAAACACGTGCAAAATGTCACTCGATTATTTTCAACCAATAGGAACACAGCATTAGTACTGACATTCATGAACCGATTTGATTAATAAAATATTGTAAAAATAATTAATAAATATCATTAAATTGTTGTAAATTGACGTGCAAAATATAATTTAGTACAAAAATTTATAAATAACGCAAGAAAAAAATGTAAAATGTCATTCGATCAATTTCAACCAATAGAAACACAGCATTAGTACTGACATTCATGAAACGATTCGATTAATAAAATATTGTAAAAATAATTAATAAATAGCATTAATTGTTGTAAACTAACTTGCAAAATACGATTTAGTATAAAAACTTATAAATAACGCCAAAAACACGTGCAAAATGTCACTCGATTATTTTCAACCAATAGAAACACAGCATTAGTACTGACATTCATGAAACGATTCGATTAATAAAATATTTAAAAATAATGAATAAATATCATTAAATTGTTGTAAATTTTGCAAAATATAATTTAGTACAAAATTTATAAATAACGCAAAAAAAGTGTAAAATGTCATTCGACAATTTCAACCAATAGGAACACAGCATTAGTACTGACATTCATGAAACAATCGATTAATAAAATATTGTAAAAATAATTAATAAATAGCAAATTGTTGTAAACTAAGTTGCAAATGGAATTTTCTTGCACCAGAAATGGTCACAAAAACTTTGCGGCTTCCCGGGTCTCCGGACGGTTTCTTGTTAGTTTTCGTCGCGAACCTTTCGTCCCCAAAGCGCCAAACCTGTAAATAAAGCAGAAGTATTTTTAAATTAAAACTAAAAATCTCATAAGTGACACATTGAGGTTAAAGTTATATTTTGACAATTTTCTCACTTTTTAATTAACTGAGGCTCTCGAGCAATCTAAAATCAATCCCTCACGATAGAGGAGGGTACTCTAATTAAATTCTAACGCATGACATACCTGAATTCACTCTGCAAAGTGTTAGTGCTATCTGGAGTACTGGGTAAGTCGAGGAATTTTCTCTTGCACCAAAAATGGTCAGAGAGACTTTTGCGGCTTCCCCGGGTCTCCGGACGGTTTCCTTGGTTAGTTTCCGTCGCGAACCTTTCGTCCCCAAAGCGCCAAACCTGTAAATAAAGCAGAAGAATTTTTAAATTAAAACTAAAAATCTCATAAGTGACACATTGAGGTTAAAGTTATATTTTGACAATTTTCTCACTTTTTAATTAACTGAGGCTCTCGAGCAATCTAAAATCAATCCCTCACGATAGAGGAGGGTACTCTAATTAAATTCTAACGCATGACATACCTGAATTCACTCTGCAAAGTGTTAGTGCTATCTGGAGTACTGGGTAAGTCGAGGAATTTTCTCTTGCACCAAAATGGTCAGAGAGACTTTTGCGGCTTCCCGGGTCTCCGGACGGTTTCCTTGGTTAGTTTCCGTCGCGAACCTTTCGTCCCCAAAGCGCCAAACCTGTAAATAAAGCAGAAGAATTTAAATTAAAACTAAAAATCTCATAAGTGACACATTGAGGTTAAAGTTATATTTTGACAATTTTCTCACTTTTTAATTAACTGAGGCTCTCGAGCAATCTAAAATCGGTCCCTCACGATAGAGGAGAATGCTCTAATTAAATTCTAACGCATGACATACCTGAATTCACTCTGCAAAGTGTTAGTGCTATCTGGAGTACTGGGTAAGTCGAGGAATTTTCTCTTGTACCAGGAATGGTCAGAGGGACTTCTGCAGCTTCCCCGGGTCTCCGGACGGTTTCCTTGGTTAGTTCGTCGCGAACCTTTCGTCCCCAAAGCGCCAAACCTGTAAATAAAGCAGAAGTATTTTTAAATTAAAACTTAAAATCTCATAAGTGACACATTGAGGTTAAAGTTATATTTTGACAATTTTCTCACTTTTTAATTAACTGAGGCTCTCGAGCAATCTAAAATCGGTCCCTCACGATAGAGGAGGGTGCTCTAATTAAATTCTAACGCATGACATACCTGAATTCACTCTGCAAAGTGTTAGTGCTATCTGGAGTACTGGGTAAGTCGAGGAATTTTCTCTTGTACCAGGAATGGTCAGAGGACTTCTGCAGCTTCCCGGGTCTCCGGACGGTTTCTTGGTTAGTTTTCGTCGCGAACCTTTCGTCCCCAAAGCGCCAAACCTGTAAATAAAGCAGAAGTATTTTTAAATTAAAACTAAAAATCTCATAAGTGACACATTGAGGTTAAAGTTATATTTTGACTATTTTCTCACTTTTTAATTAACTGAGGCTCTCGAGCAATCTAAAATCGGTCCCTCACGATAGAGGAGGGTACTCTAATTAAATTCTAACGCATGACATACCTGAATTCACTCTGCAAAGTGTTAGTGCTATCTGGAGTACTGGGTAAGTCGAGGAATTTTCTCTTGCACCAGGAATGGTCAGAGAGACTTTTGCGGCTTCCCCGAGTCTCCGGACGGTTTCTTTGGTTAGTTTCCGTCGCGAACCTTTCGTCCCCAAAGCGCCAAACCTGTAAATAAAGCAGAAGTATTTTTAAATTAAAACTAAAAATCATAAGTGACACATTGAGGTTAAAGTTATATTTTGACTATTTTCTCACTTTTTAATTAACTGAGGCTCTCGAGCAATCTAAAATCGGTCCCTCACGATAGAGGAGGGTACTCTAATTAAATTCTAACACATGACATACCTGAATTATCTCTGCAAAGTGTTAGTGCTATCTGGAGTACTGGGTAAGTCGAGAATTTTCTTGTACCAGGAATGGTCAGAGGGACTTCTGCAGCTTCCCGGGTCTCCGGACGGTTTCCTTGGTTAGTTTCGTCGCGAACCTTTCGTCCCCAAAGCGCCAAACCTGTAAATAAAGCAGAAGTATTTTTAAATTAAAACTAAAAATCTCATAAGTGACACATTGAGGTTAAAGTTATATTTTGACAATTTTCTCACTTTTAATTAACTGAGGCTTCGAGCAATCTAAAATCAACCTCACGATAGAGGAGGGTACTCTAATTAAATTCTAACGCATGACATACCTGAATTCACTCTGCAAAGTGTTAGTGCTATCTGGAGTACTGGGTAAGTCGAGGAATTTTCTTGCACCAAAAATGGTCAGAGAGACTTTTGCGGCTTCCCGGGTCTCCGGACGGTTTCCTTGGTTAGTTTCCGTCGCGAACCTTTCGTCCCCAAAGCGCCAAACCTGTAAATAAAGCAGAAGTATTTTTAAATTAAAACTAAAAATCTCATAAGTGACACATTGAGGTTAAAGTTATATTTTGACTATTTTCTCACTTTTTAATTAACTGAGGCTCTCGAGCAATCTAAAATCGGTCCCTCACGATAGAGGAGGGTACTCTAATTAAATTCTAACGCATGACATACCTGAATTCACTCTGCAAAGTGTTAGTGCTATCTGGAGTACTGGGTAAGTCGAGGAATTTTCTCTTGCACCAGGAATGGTCAGAGAGACTTTTGCGGCTTCCCGAGTCTCCGGACGGCTTTGGTTAGTTTCCGTCGCGAACCTTTCGTCCCCAAAGCGCCAAACCTGTAAATAAAGCAGAAGTATTTTTAAATTAAAACTAAAAATCTCATAAGTGACACATTGAGGTTAAAGTTATATTTTGACTATTTTCTCACTTTTTAATTAACTGAGGCTCTCGAGCAATCTAAAATCGGTCCCTCACGATAGAGGAGGGTACTCTAATTAAATTCTAACACATGACATACCTGAATTATCTCTGCAAAGTGTTAGTGCTATCTGGAGTACTGGGTAAGTCGAGGAATTTTCTCTTGTACCAGGAATGGTCAGAGGGACTTCTGCAGCTTCCCCGTGTCTCCGGACGGTTTCCTTGGTTAGTTTTCGTCGCGAACCTTTCGTCCCCAAAGCGCCAAACCTGTAAATAAAGCAGAAGTATTTTTAAATTAAAACTAAAAATCTCATAAGTGACACATTGAGGTTAAAGTTATATTTTGACAATTTTCTTACTTTTTAATTAACTGAAACTCTCGAGCAATCTAAAATCGGTCCCTCACGATAGAGGAGGGTGCTTTAATTAAATTCTAACGCATGACATACCTGAATTCACTCTGCAAAGTGTTAGTGCTATCTGGAGTACTGGGTAAGTCGAGGAATTTTCTCTGCACCAGGAATGGTCAGAGAGAGACTTTGCGGCTTCCCGGATCTCCGGACGGTTTCCTTGGTTAGTTTCCGTCGCGAACCTTTCGTCCCCAAAGCGCCAAACCTGTAAATAAAGCAGAAGTATTTTTAAATTAAAACTAAAAATCTCATAAGTGACACATTGAGGTTAAAGTTATATTTTGACAATTTTCTCACTTTTTAATTAACTGAGGCTCTCGAGCAATCTAAAATCGGTCCCTCACGATAGAGGAAGGTCCTCTAATTAAATTCTAACGCATGACATACCTGAATTCACTCTGCAAAGTGTTAGTGCTATCTGGAGTACTGTAAGTCGAGGAACTCTTGTACCAGGAATGGTCAGAGGGACTTCTGCAGCTTCCCTGGTCTCCGGACGGTTTCCTTGGTTAGTTTTCGTCGCGATCCTTTCGTCCCCAAAGCCCCAAACCTGTAAATAAAGCAGAAGTATTTTTAAATTAAAACTAAAAATCTCATAAGTGACACTTTGAGGTTAAAGTTACATTTTGACTATTTTCTCACTTTTAATTAACTGAGGCTCTCGGCAATCTAAAATCGGTCCCTCACAATGAAGGAGAGTATTTTAATTAAATTCTAATGCATGACATACCTGAATTCACTCTGCAAAGTGTCAGTGCTATCTGAGTACTGGGACGAGGATTTTCTCTGCACCAGGAATGGTCAGAGAGACTTCTGCGGCTTCCCTGAACTCCGGATGGTCTCGTTGGTTAGCTGCCGTCATTTTTGCCTATAAAGTTTAAAGCCTGTAAAACAAATAGAAATATTTGTTTTTCTGACTTTAAAATTTAATCAATAACACATACCTGTCACTTTTAAAACTTTTATAAAAATTAGTTTCCGTTGATGCACAGTCTTGGCACTTTGTGGGAATAAAAGACGGTTTAAATTTGTTAAAAATCCAACCGGACACTCGAGGAAACAGTTGATCTTCCACAAACGAATAAAATAAGCATAAAATATTTTGCGTAAAATATTCACCAATGGAGACACAGCATTAATACTGGCATTCATGAAACGACTCGATTAATAAAATAATGTAAAAATACTTAATAAATAGCATTAAATTGTTGTAAATTAACGAGCAAAATACGATTAAGTATAAAAACTTATAAATAACGCAAAAAACAAACGTAAAATGTCAATCGATTAATTTCAACCAATAGGAACACAGCATTAATACTGACATTCATGAATCGATTCAAACAATAAACTATTGTAAAATTACTTAATAAATATTATTAAATTGTTGTAAATTAACGTGCAAAATACGATTCAGTTTAGAAACTTATAAATAACGCAAAAAAGAAGTGTAAAATGTCATTCGATTAATTTGAACCAATAGGAACACAGTATTAGTACTGACATTCATGAAACGACTCGATTAATAAAATATGGTAAAAATTATTAATAAATAGCATTAAATTGTTGTAAACTAACTTGCAAAATACGATTTAGTATAAAAACTTATAAATAACGCCAAAAACACGTGCAAAATGTCACTCGATTATTTTCAACCAATAGGAACACAGCATTAGTACTGACATTCATGAATCGATTCAAACAAAACTATTGTAAAATTACTTAATAAATATCATTAAATTGTTGTAAATTAACGTAAAATACGATTTAGTATAAAAACTTATAAATAACGCCAAAACACGTGCAAATGTCACTCAATAATTTCAACCAATAGGAACACAGCATTAGTACTGACATTCATGAAACGACTTGATTAATAAAATATTGTAAGAATAATTAATAAATAGCATTAAATTGTTGTAAACTAACTTGTAAAATACGATTTAAAATAAAACTTATAGATAACGCAAAAACAAGTTTAAAATGTCATTCGATTAATTTGAACAAATAGGAACACAGCATTAATACTGACATTCATTAAACGACTCGATTAATAAAATATTGTAAATATACTTAATAAATAGCATTAAATTGTTGTAAATTGACGTAAAATAGCTTAGTTTTTCTGTCATGAGATATTTAAATTTTTCTAAAAAAGGTAGCACGACCCGTGCCACTTCCTTTTAAAAAATTTAAAATATCTCGTGACTCAGAAAAGCTAAGTATTGCGCTTTTTTGTTCGACGCGGGCTTTCAAGCCCTTCAAAACGAGCTTTCGATCAAACCCCTACGACGCCTGTGGACCGAGATATTAACGATCAAAGTTTTTCGAAAATGTGAAATATCTCGCGAACCAGAAGGGCTAGGCTATTGCGCTTTTTTGTTCGACGCGGGCTTTCAAGCCCTTCAAAACGAGCTTTCGATCAGACCCCTACGACGCCTGTGGACCGAGATATTAACGATCAAAGTTTTTCGGAAAATGTGAAATATCTCGCGAACCAGAAGGGCTAGGCTATTGCGCTTTTTTTGTTCGACGCGGGCTTTCAAGCCCTTCAAAACGAGCTTTCGATCAGAACCCTACGACGCCTGTGGACCGAGATATTAACGATCAAAGTTTTTCGGAAAATGTGAAATATCTCGCGAACCAGAAGGGCTAGGCTATTGCGCTTTCTTTTGTTCGACGCGGGCTTTCAAGCCCTTCAAAACGAGCTTTCGATCAGACCCCTACGACGCCTGTGGACCGAGATATTAACGATCAAAGTTTTTCGGAAAATGTGAAATATCTCGCGAACCAGAAGGGCTAGGCTATTGCGCTTTTTTTTGTTCGACGCGGGCTTGCAAGCCCTTCAAAACGAGCTTTCGATCAGACCCCTACGACGCCTGTGGACCGAGATATTAACGATCAAAGTTTTTCGGAAAATGTGAAATATCTCGCGAACCAGAAGGGCTAGGCTATTGCGCTTTTTTTGTTCGACGCGGGCTTTCAAGCCCTTCAAAACGAGCTTTCGATCAGACCCCTACGACGCCTGTGGACCGAGATATTAACGATCAAAGTTTTTCGGAAAATGAAATATCTCGCGAACCAGAAGGGCTAGGCTATTGCGCTTTTTTGTTCGACGGGCTTTCAAGCCCTTCAAAACGAGCTTGATCAGACCCCTACGACGCCTGTGGACCGAGATATTAACGATCAAAGTTTTCGAAAATGTGAAATATCTCGCGAACCAGAAGGGCTAGGCTATTGCGCTTTTTTTTTTGTTCGACGCTTTCAAGCCCTTCAAAACGAGCTTTCGATCAGGCCCCTACGACGCCTGTGGACCGAGATATTAACGATCAAAGTTTTTCGGAAAATGTGAAATATCTCGCGAACCAGAAGGGCTAGGCTATTGCGCTTTTTTTTGTTCGACGCGGGCTTTCAAGCCCTTCAAAACGAGCTTTCGATCAGAACCCTACGACGCCTGTGGACCGAGATATTAACGATCAAAGTTTTTCGGAAAATGTGAAATATCTCGCGAACCAGAAGGGCTAGGCTGCGCTTTTTTGTTCGACGCGGGCTTTCAAGCCCTTCAAAACGAGCTTTCGATCAGACCCTACGACGCCTGTGGACCGAGATATTAACGATCAAAGTTTTTCGGAAAATGAAATATCTCGCGAACCAGAAAGCTAGGCTATTGCGCTTTTTTGTTCGACGCGGGCTTTCAAGCCCTTCAAAACGAGCTTTCGATCAGACCCTACGACGCCTGTGGACCGAGATATTAACGATCAAAGTTTTTCGGAAAATGAACAGCTCAGGCAAGGCAGGGGGAAAGATAGAACAAAATTTTACAAACAAAAAATGTTTCTACTGATTTTCCCCATCTTTCTACCTGCAGATTTTTTTTTTGGTTTTTGCCTCAGGCAAGCGCAGGGGAGAGATAGAACAAAATTTTTTATTAACAAAAAATGTTTCTACTGATTCCCATCTTTTACCTGATTTTTTTTTTTTGGTTTTTGCCCTCAAAAAGCGCAAGGGGGAGAGATAGAACAAAAAAATTTTCTTAACAAAATGTTTCTTGCGGCTGATTCCCCATCTTTCTCTACTCTTGCGCAGATTTTTTTTTAAATTCTGTTTTACCGACCCGTATAAATTGAAAAATCTGTTTTACCGACCGATGCTAATGTCGGTAAAACAGGAATCTGCATTACCGACGGTCGGTAAAACTTTTTTTGCCGGCCTTTCGGCCGGCGGCAAAAACGAAAATTTTTAGCCTTTGGCGCGAGAAATATCCGCCAAAAAAAAAAAAATTTTTTTTTTTTTAAAATCTGTTTTACCGACCCGTATAAATTCTGGTTCCGTTTTACTGACCGATGCTATGTCGGAAAAACAAAATCTGCATTACCGACAATCGGTAAAAATTTTCGAGTTGGCCTCGGCCGGCGACAAAAACAAAAAATTTTTTAGCCTTTGGCGCGAGAAGTATCCGCCAAAAAAAAAAAAAAAAATTTTTTTTTTTAAATTTGTTTTACCGACCCATAAAATTGAAAACCTGTTTTACCGACCGATACTGTCGGTAAAACAGGAATCTGCATTACCGACGGTCGGTGTATTCTTGCGCTGGTTTCGGCCGGCGGCAAAAACGAAAATTTTTAGCCTTTTGGCGCGAGAAATTTTGATCCGCCAAAAAAAAAAAATTTTTTTTTTTTTTTTTAAATCTGTTTTACCGACCCGTATAAAATTGAAAAACCTGTTTTACCGACCGGTACTATGTCGGTAAAACAGGAATCTGCATTACCGACGGTCGGTAAAAAATTTTCGCGCCGGCCTTCGGCCGGCGGCAAAAACGAAAATTTTTAGCCTTATGGCGAGAAATTTTATCCGAAAAAAAATTTTTTTTTTTTTTTAAATCTGTTTTACCGACCCATATAAATTTGAAAAACCTGTTTCACCGATCGATACCATGTCGGTAAAACAGGAATCTGCATTACCGACGGTCGGTAAAATTTGCGCGGCCTCGGCCGGCGGCAAAAACGAAAATTTTAGTTTTTTGGCGAGAAATTTTGGTCCGCCAAAAAATTTTTTTTTTTTTTTTTTAAATCTGTTTTACCGACCCATATAAATTTGAAAAACCTGTTTTACCGACCGATACTATGTCGGTAAAACAGGAATCTGCATTACCGACGGTCGGTAAAATTTAGCGTTGGCTTCTGGCCGGCGGCAAAAACGAAAATTTTTAGCTTTTTGGCGCGAAAAATTTTGGTCCGCCAAAAAAAAAAAAAAAAAATTAACCCATCTCTAATTTGGGTTCTGGTCTCTATTCCATTCTAATTTGGTCCTAATTCTAATTTGGCCTGGTTCCATTCAGTCTAATTTGCTCTTACTATTCTAATTTAACCTAATCCAACTTAACCTAACTTGTCTTAAAGGTTAGGTTAGGTTAGGTTCAGGTTAGGTTGTGTTGCCAGGTTGAAGTTAGGCCAGGGGCCAGGCCAGGCCAGGTTGTGGCCAGGCCAGGCCAGGCCAGGCAGGCCAGGCCAGGCCAGGCCAGGCCAGGCCAGGCCAGGCCAGGCCAGGCCAGGCCAGGGGCCAGGCCAGGCTCAGGCCAGGCCAGGCCAGGCCAGGCCAGGCCAGGCCAGGCCAGGCCAGGCCAGGCCAGGCCAGGCCAGGCCAGGCAGGCCAGGCCAGGCCAGGCCAGGCCAGGCCAGGCCAGGCCAGGCCAGGCCAGGCCAGGCCAGGCCAGGCCAGGCCAGCCAGGCCAGGCCAGGGCCAGGCCAGGCCAGGCCAGGCAGGCCAGGCCAGGCCAGGCTCAGGCCAGGCCAGGCCAGGGGCCAGGCCAGGCCAGGCCAGGCCAGGCCAGGCCAGGCCAGGCCAGGCCAGGCCAGGCCAGGCCAGGCCAGGCCAGGCCAGGCCAGGCCAGGCTGGGCCAGGCCAGGCCAGGGCCAGGCCAGCCAGGCCAGGCCAGGCCAGGCCAGGCCAGGCCAGGCCAGGCCAGGCCAGGGCCAGGCTGCCAGGCCAGGCCAGGCCAGGCCAGGCCAGGCCAGGCCAGGCCAGGCCAGGCCAGGCCAGGCCAGGCCAGGCCAGGCCAGGCCAGGCCAGGCCAGGCTCAGGCCAGGCCAGGCCAGGCCAGGCCAGGCCAGGCCAGGCCAGGCTTGGCCAGGCCAGGCCAGGCCAGGCCAGGCCAGGCCAGGCCAGGCCAGGCCAGGCCAGGCCAGGCCAGGCCAGGCCAGGCCAGGCCAGGCCAGGCCAGGCCAGGCCAGGCCAGGCCAGGCCAGGCCAGGCCAGGCCAGGGCCAGGCCAGGCCAGGCCAGGCCAGGCCAGGCCAGGCCAGGCCAGGCCAGGCCAGGCCAGGCCAGGCCAGGCCAGGCCAGGCCAGGCCAGGCCAGGCCAGGCCAGGCCAGGCCAGGCTCAGGCCAGGCCAGGCCAGGCCAGGCCAGGCCAGGCCAGGCAGGCCAGGCCAGGCCAGGCCAGGCCAGGCCAGGCCAGGCCAGGCCAGGCCAGGCCAGGCCAGGCCAGGCCAGGCCAGGCCAGGCCAGGCCAGGCCAGGCCAGGCCAGGCCAGGCCAGGCCAGGCCAGGCCAGGCCAGGCCAGGCCAGGCCAGGCCAGGCCAGGCCAGGCCAGGCCAGGCCAGGCCAGGCCAGGCCAGGCCAGGCCAGGCCAGGCCAGGCCAGGCCAGGCCAGGCCAGGCCAGGCTCAGGCCAGGCCAGGCCAGGCCAGGCCAGGCCAGGCCAGGCCAGGCCAGGCCAGGCCAGGCCAGGCCAGGCCAGGCCAGGCCAGGCCAGGCCAGGCCAGGCCAGGCCAGGCCAGGCCAGGCCAGGCCAGGCTCAGGCCAGGCCAGGCCAGGCCAGGCCAGGCCAGGCCAGGCTCAGGCCAGGCCAGGCCAGGCCAGGCCAGGCCAGGCCAGGCCAGGCCAGGCCAGGCCAGGCCAGGCCTTCCAGGCCAGGCCAGGCCAGGCCAGGCCAGGCCAGGCCAGGCCAGGCCAGGCCAGGCCAGGCCAGGCCAGGCCAGGCCAGGCCAGGCCAGGCCAGGCCAGGCCAGGCCAGGCCAGGCCAGGCCAGGCCAGGCCAGGCCAGGCCAGGCCAGGCCAGGCCAGGCTCAGGCCAGGCCAGGCCAGGCCAGGCCAGGCCAGGCCAGGCCAGGCCAGGCCAGGCCAGGCCAGGCCAGGCCAGGCCAGGCCAGCCAGGAGGCCAGGCCAGGCCAGGCCAGGCTCAGGCCAGGCCAGGCCAGGCCAGGCCAGGCCAGGCCAGGCCAGGCCAGGCCAGGCCAGGCCAGGCCAGGCTTGCCACTCAGGCCAGGCCAGGCCAGGCCAGGCCAGGCCAGGCCAGGCCAGGGCCAGGGGCTGCCAGGCCAGGCCAGGCCAGGCCAGGCCAGGCCAGGCCAGGCCAGGCCAGGCCAGGCCAGGCCAGGCCAGGCCAGGCCAGGCCAGGCCAGGCCAGGGGCCAGGCCAGGCCAGGCCAGGCCAGGCCAGGCCAGGCCAGGCCAGGCCAGGCCAGGCCAGGCCAGGGCCTCAGGCCAGGCCAGGCCAGGCCAGGCCAGGCCAGGCCAGGCCAGGCCAGGCCAGGCCAGGCCAGGCCAGGCCAGGCCAGGCCAGGCCAGGCCAGGCCAGGCCAGGCCAGGCCAGGCCAGGCCAGGGCCAGGCCAGGCCAGGCCAGGCCAGGCCAGGCCAGGCCAGGCCAGGCCAGGCCAGGCCAGGCCAGGCCAGGCCAGGCCAGGCCAGGCCAGGCCAGGCCAGGCCAGGCCAGGCCAGGCCAGGGCCAGGCCAGGCCAGGCCAGGCCAGGCCAGGCCAGGCCAGGCCAGGGCCAGGCTCAGGCCAGGCCAGGCCAGGCCAGGCCAGGCCAGGCCAGGCCAGGCCAGGCCAGGCCAGGCCAGGCTCAGGCCAGGCCAGGCCAGGCCAGGCCAGGCCAGGCCAGGCCAGGCCAGGCCAGGCCAGGCCAGGCCAGGCCAGGCCAGGCCAGGCTCAGGCCAGGCCAGGCCAGGCTCAGGCCAGGCCAGGCCAGGCCAGGCCAGGCCAGGCCAGGCCAGGCCAGGCCAGGCCAGGCTCAGGCCAGGCCAGGCCAGGCCAGGCCAGGCCAGGCCAGGCCAGGCCAGCCTCAGGCCAGGCCAGGCCAGGCCAGGCCAGGCCAGGCCAGGCCAGGCCAGGCCAGGCCAGGCCAGGCTCAGGCCAGGCCAGGCCAGGCCAGGCCAGGCCAGGCCAGGCCAGGCCAGGCCAGGCCAGGCCAGGCCAGGCCAACACAGGCCAGGCCAGGCCAGGCCAGGCCAGGCCAGGCCAGGCCAGGCCAGGCCAGGCCAGGCCAGGCCAGGCCAGGCCAGGCCAGGCCAGGCCAGGCCAGGCCAGGCCAGGCCAGGCCAGGCCAGGCCAGGCCAGGCCAGGCCAGGCCAGGCCAGGCCAGGCCAGGGGGCCAGGCCAGGCCAGGCCAGGCCAGGCCAGGCCAGGCCAGGCCAGGCCAGGCCAGGCCAGGCCAGGCCAGGCCAGGCCAGGCCAGGCTCAGGCCAGGCCAGGCCAGGCCAGGCCAGGCCAGGCCAGGCCAGGCCAGGCCAGGCCAGGCCAGGCCAGGCCAGGCCAGGCCAGGCCAGGCCAGGCCAGGCCAGGCCAGGCCAGGCCAGGCCAGGCCAGGCCAGGCCAGGCCAGGCCAGGCCAGGCCAGGCCAGGCCAGGCCAGGCCAGGCCAGGCCAGGCCAGGCCTCAGGCCAGGCCAGGCCAGGCCAGGCCAGGCCAGGCCAGGCCAGGCCAGGCCAGGCCAGGCCAGGCCAGGCTCAGGCCAGGCCAGGCCAGGGGCCAGGCCAGGCCAGGCCAGGCCAGGCCAGGCCAGGCCAGGCCAGGCCAGGCCAGGCCAGGCCAGGGCAGGCCAGGCCAGGCCAGGCCAGGCCAGGCCAGGCCAGGCCAGGCCAGGCCAGGCCAGGCCAGGCCAGGCCAGGCCAGGCCAGGCCAGGCCAGGCTCAGGCCAGGCCAGGCCAGGCCAGGCCAGGCCAGGGCCAGGCCAGGCCAGGCCAGGCCAGGCCAGGCCAGGCCAGGCCAGGCCAGGCCAGGGGCCAGGCCAGGCCAGGCCAGGCCAGGCCAGGCCAGGCCAGGCCAGGCCAGGCCAGGCCAGGCCAGGCCAGGCCAGGCCAGGCCAGGCCAGGCCAGGCTCAGGCCAGGGCCAGGCCAGGCCAGGCCAGGCCAGGCCAGGCCAGGGGCCAGGTGCTCAGGCCAGGCCAGGCTCAGGGGCCAGGCCAGGCCAGGCCAGGCCAGGCCAGGCCAGGCCAGGCCAGGCCAGGCCAGGCCAGGCCAGGCCAGGCCAGGCCAGGCCAGGCCAGGCCAGGCCAGGCCAGGCCAGGCCAGGCCAGGCCAGGCCAGCCTCAGGCCAGGCCAGGCCAGGCCAGGCCAGGCCAGGCTCAGGCCAGGCCAGGCCAGGCCAGGCCAGGCCAGGCCAGGCCAGGCCAGGCCAGGCCAGGCCAGGCCAGGCCAGGCCAGGCCAGGCCAGGCTCAGGCCAGGCCAGGCCAGCCAGGCCAGGCAGGCCAGGCCAGGCCAGGCCAGGCCAGGCCAGGGGCCAGGGCAGGCCAGGCCAGGCCAGGCCAGGCCAGGCCAGGCCAGGCCAGGCCAGGCCAGGCCAGGCCAGGCCAGGCCAGGCTGCCAGGCCAGGCCAGGCCAGGCCAGGCCAGGCCAGGCCAGGCCAGGCCAGGCCAGGCCAGGCCAGGCCAGGCAGGCCAGGCCAGGCCAGGCCAGGCCAGGCCAGGCCAGGCCAGGCCAGGCCAGGCCAGGCCAGGCCAGGCCAGGCCAGGCCAGGCCAGGCCAGGCCAGGCCAGGCCAGGCCAGGCCAGGCCAGGCCAGGCCAGGCCAGGCCAGGCCAGGCCAGGCCAGGCCAGGCCAGGCCAGGCCAGGCCAGGCCAGGCCAGGCCAGGCCAGGCCAGGCCAGGCCAGGCCAGGCCAGGCCAGGCCAGGCCAGGCCAGGGCCAGGCCAGGCCAGGCCAGGCCAGGCCAGGCCAGGCCAGGCCAGGAAGGCCAGGCCAGGCCAGGCCAGGCCAGGCCAGGCCAGGCCAGGCTTCAGGCCAGGCCAGGCCAGGCCAGGCCAGGCCAGGCCAGGCCAGGCCAGGCCAGGCCAGGCCAGGCCAGGGGTTCAGGCCAGGCCAGGCCAGGCCAGGCCAGGCCAGGCCAGGCCAGGCCAGGCCAGGCCAGGCCAGGCCAGGCCAGGCCAGGCCAGGCCAGGCCAGGCCAGGCCAGGCCAGGCCAGGCCAGGCCAGGCCAGGCCAGGCCAGGCAGGCCAGGCCAGGCCAGGCCAGGCCAGGCCAGGCCAGGCCAGGCCAGGCCAGGCCAGGCCAGGCCAGGCCAGGCCAGGCCAGGCCAGGCCAGGCCAGGCCAGGCCAGGCCAGGCCAGGCCAGGCCAGGCCAGGCCAGGCCAGGCTCAGGCCAGGCCAGGCCAGGCCAGGCCAGGCCAGGCCAGGCCAGGCCAGGCCAGGCCAGGCCTCAGGCCAGGCCAGGCCAGGCCAGGCCAGGGCCAGGCCAGGCCAGGCCAGGCCAGGCCAGGCTCAGGCCAGGCCAGGCCAGGCCAGGCAGGCCAGGCCAGGCCAGGCCAGGCCAGGCCAGGCCAGGCCAGGCCAGGCCAGGCCAGGCCAGGCCAGGCCAGGCCAGGCCAGGGCCAGGCCAGGCCAGGCCAGGCCAGGCCAGGCCAGGCCAGGCCAGGCCAGGCCAGGCCAGGCCAGGCCAGGCCAGGCCAGGGCCAGGCCAGGCCAGGCCAGGCCAGGCCAGGCCAGGCCAGGCCAGGCCAGGCCAGGCCAGGTTGCCAGGCCAGGCCAGGCCAGGCCAGGCCAGGCCAGGCCAGGCCAGGCCAGGCCAGGCCAGGCCAGGCCAGGCCAGGCCAGGCCAGGCCAGGCCAGGCCAGGCCAGGCCAGGCCAGGCCAGGCCAGGCCAGGCCAGGCCAGGCCAGGCCAGGCCAGGCCAGGCCAGGCCAGGCCAGGGCCAGGCCAGGCCAGGCCAGGCCAGGCCAGGCTCAGGCCAGGCCAGGCCAGGCCAGGCCAGGCCAGGCCAGGCCAGGCCAGGCCAGGCCAGGCCAGGCCAGGCCAGGCCAGGCCAGGCTCAGGCCAGGCCAGGCCAGGCCAGGCCAGGCCAGGCCAGGCCAGGCCAGGCCAGGCCAGGCCAGGCCAGGCCAGGCCAGGCAGGTGGGCAGGCCAGGCCAGGCCAGGCCAGGCTTCAGGCCAGGCCAGGCCAGGCCAGGCCAGGCCAGGCCAGGCCAGGCCAGGCCAGGCCAGGCCAGGCCAGGCCAGGCCAGGCCAGGCCAGGCTCAGGCCAGGCCAGGCCAGGCCAGGCCAGGCCAGGCCAGGCCAGGCCAGGCCAGGCCAGGCCAGGCCAGGCCAGGCCAGGCCAGGCCAGGCCAGGCCAGGCCAGGCCAGGCCAGGCCAGGCCAGGCCAGGCCAGGCCAGGCTGCCAGGCCAGGCCAGGCCAGGCCAGGCCAGGCCAGGCCAGGCCAGGCCAGGCCAGGCCAGGCCAGGCCAGGCCAGGCCAGGCCAGGCCAGGCCAGGCTCAGGCCAGGCCAGGCCAGGCCAGGCCAGGCTCAGGCCAGGCCAGGCCAGGCCAGGCCAGGCCAGGCCAGGCCAGGGCCAGGCCAGGCCAGGCCAGGCCAGGCCAGGCCAGGCCAGGCCAGGCCAGGCCAGGCCAGGCCAGGCCAGGCCAGGCCAGGCCAGGCCAGGCCAGGCCAGGCCAGGCCAGGCCAGGCCAGGCCAGGCCAGGCCAGGCCAGGCCAGGCCAGGCCAGGCCAGGCCAGGCCAGGCCAGGCTGCCAGGCCAGGCCAGGCCAGGCCAGGCCAGGCCAGGCCAGGCCAGGCTTCAGGCCAGGCCAGGCCAGGCCAGGCCAGGCCAGGCTCAGGCCAGGCCAGGCCAGGCCAGGCCAGGCCAGGCCAGGCCAGGCCAGGCCAGGCCAGGCCAGGCCAGGCCAGGCCAGGCCAGGCCAGGCCAGGCCAGGGCCAGGCCAGGCCAGGCTCAGGCCAGGCCAGGCCAGGCCAGGCCAGGCCAGGCCAGGCCAGGCCAGGCCAGGCCAGGCCAGGCCAGGCCAGGGCCAGGCCAGGCCAGGCCAGGCCAGGCCAGCCAGGCCAGGTGCCAGGCCAGGCCAGGCCAGGCCAGGCCAGGCCAGGCCAGGCCAGGCCAGGCCAGGCCAGGCCAGGCCAGGCCAGGCCAGGCCAGGCCAGGCCAGGCCAGGCCAGGCCAGGCCAGGCCAGCCAGGCCAGGCCACAGTGCCAGGCCACCAGGCCAGGCCAGGCTCAGGCCAGGGCCAGGCCAGGCCAGGCCAGGCAGGCCAGGCCAGGCCAGGCCAGGCCAGGCCAGGCCAGGCCAGGCCAGGCCAGGCCAGGCCAGGCCAGGCCAGGCCAGGCCAGGCCAGGCCAGGCCAGGCCAGGCCAGGCCAGGCCAGGCCAGGCCAGGCCAGGCCAGGCCAGGCCAGGCCAGGCCAGGCCAGGCCAGGCCAGGCCAGGCCAGGCCAGGCCAGGCCAGGCCAGGGGCCAGGCCAGGCCAGGCCAGGCCAGGCCAGGCCAGGCCAGGCCAGGCCAGGCCAGGCCAGGCCAGGCCAGGCCAGGCCAGGCCAGGCCAGGCCAGGCCAGGCCAGGCCAGGCCAGGCCAGGCCAGGCCAGGCCAGGGGCCAGGCCAGGCCAGGCCAGGCCAGGCCAGGCCAGGCCAGGCCAGGCCAGGCCAGGGCCAGGCCAGGCCAGGCCAGGCCAGGCCAGGCCTCAGGCCAGGCCAGGCCAGGCCAGGCCAGGCCAGGCCAGGCCAGGCCAGGCCAGGCCAGGCCAGGCCAGGCCAGGCCAGGCCAGGGGCCAGGCCAGGCCAGGCCAGGCCAGGCCAGGGCCAGGCCAGGCTCAGGCCAGGCCAGGCCAGGCCAGGCCAGGCCAGGCCAGGCCAGGCCAGGCCAGGCCAGGCCAGGCCAGGCCAGGCCAGGCCAGGCAGGCCAGGCCAGGCCAGGCCAGGCCAGGCCAGGCCAGGCCAGGCCAGGCCAGGCCAGGCCAGGCCAGGCCAGGCCAGGCCAGGCCAGGCCAGGCCAGGCCAGGCCAGGCAGGGGCCAGGCCAGGCCAGGCCAGGCCAGGCCAGGCAGGCCAGGGGGCCAGGCCAGGCCAGGCCAGGCCAGGCCAGGCCAGGCCAGGCCAGGCCAGGCCAGGCCAGGCCAGGCCAGGCCAGGCCAGGCCAGGCCAGGCCAGGCCAGGCCAGGCCAGGCCAGGCCAGGCCAGGCCAGGCCAGGCCAGGCCAGGCCAGGCCAGGCCAGGCTGGGCCAGGCCAGGCCAGGCCAGGCCAGGCCAGGCCAGGCCAGGCCAGGCCAGGCCAGGCCAGGCCAGGCCAGGCCAGGCCAGGCCAGGCCAGGCCAGGCCAGGCAGGCCAGGCCAGGCCAGGCCAGGCCAGGCCAGGCAGGCCAGGCCAGGCCAGGCCAGGCCAGGGGCCAGGCCAGGCCAGGCCAGGCCAGGCCAG
>NW_027228839.1:0-38427 GCF_019399895.1 Cardiocondyla obscurior | reverse complement strand
CATAGATGGTCATTTTTATAGAGGATACATGATGACGAATTGTAAAAAAATTAAGTCTTATAGCTCAATTAGTAAAGTAAAACATTCTTTACATATAAAAAGGCCAATTTGTTTTATATTTTCGGGATTAGGATCTCAATGGTTTGGAATGAGTAAGTAAATAATTAAAAATACTTAAATTAATTATGTTTTATACTAACAATTTTATAATTTTAATAGGTCGAGATCTAATGAAATTCCCAGTGTTTGCCAAGGCAATAAAAAATGTGATAACGTTTTAAAATCTTACGGCATATTACTTACAGATATTTTAACGATAATAATATTATAATATTATTAAATTGTTGCTGGGACTCGTTGGATTACAAGTAAGAAAATATTTTCTATTTAATTTTTTACTAATAAAATTATTTCAAATATTAATTCTTTATATTTTACAGATTGGAATAATCGATCTTTTAACATCAATTAGTATTGTTCCTGATTTTATAATTGGTCATTCGATTGGGGAAATTGTCTGTGGATATGCCGATGGATGTTTAACGGCAGAAGAAACGATTCTGTCGGCGTATTTCATCGGCTTAGCGCTTTATGAATCGAAAATATGTAACAGTTCCATGGCTGAAATTAATCTTGAATTTGAAAAAATGAAAAATATATGCCCTTCGGACATTGATATAGCCTGTTATAATAGTTCGTCCAATTTTATTGTGAGCGGACCAACAAATTCTGTAAATGCATTTACCAGCAAGCTACAGGTATACTTATTTGCACATTAATTGTACCTTATTGTTATTTAAAAAATATTATTTGCTTGTTTTATTTTAATTATTTTGATGAAATGCTATTCTTATAATTTTTCTTTATTGTTTCAGAATAACGGTATTTCTGTAAAAAAGCTTTTCTGTGGTAATATACCTTTTCATAGTCGTTATATTGTCTCTGCGGCAATTAAATGTAAGAAATATTTAAATCGTGTATTATCGCAAAAAAAGTCTCGCAGTTCAAAATGGTTAACTACATCTGCTTGTGAATGTGCCAACGTATCTTTACCATTATGTACAGATTATTATATGAATTATTTCTTATCGCCTGTAACTTTTACAAAAGCAATACATTCAGTTCCGAAAAATGCAGTAATGATTGAGATATCGTCTCACAGTATTCTTCAACATATTATAAAGATTCATTACGCTTCACAATAACAAGTGTAGCGTTATATACACCGAATACCGAAAATAATAATATTGAGACACTTTTAGAAGTCATTGGAAAACTTTATATTGCGGGACTACAACCACAAATTGCAAATCTTTATTCGACGATACAATTTCCTGTAAGCCGCGGCACTCCAATGATTTCTCATCTTGTAAGGTAAATAGAAAAATGCCTTATTTAAATATACTATAATTATATTAAACCAATTTATTAAATTAACAACGTTTGCAGATGGGATCATTCAAAAAACATGTTTGTAATGTCTCATAGCGAAAAGAAAATTATTAACGAAAGAGAAATTATTTTTAACATCGACACAAATGACGAAGAATTTCTTTACTTAACAGGTCATGTCATTAATGGGAAAAATTTATTTCCTGCTATGGGATATATTTTCTACATTTGGGAAATGTTTGCATCACTAAATAAGAAAGAATATACTGAAATGCCTATTATATTTGAAGATATAAATTTTATTCGCGCTACAGTGCTAACACAACAAAATAAGATCGAATTAACTTTTTCGATTCAAAAAGGTGATCGCGTTACGTTCTTTTTTATTAGATTTATAATATGTTATACTTATAATAAATTTAAATTTATGTTTAGGTAGCAATAGGTTTGAGATTATTGAAGGACACACCACAATTGTTACCGGAAGAATACGAATTCCAACCAGCGATGAAAATACAAGAATATCTGCTAATTCAACTAAATATGCCGTTGATGGAGAAATGAATAATAAAGACATTTATAAAGAGTTAAGGCTTCGTGGATACCAATACAGTGGCATATTTCGTGGATTAAACCGTGTCTCAGTTACGAAATCAAACGGCTCCATCGCTTGGGCGTTCAACTGGATAGCATTTATGGACAGCATGTTACAAATGATGATTCTGGGACAGAATACGAGAGATCTTTTGGTTCCAACAAGAATTTGTAAATTAACAATCGACCCAAAATATCACCTACATCTAATTCAGAATACTTCAATTAATAATAGACGTAAGTAATATAAATTATTCAGCAAGTAACATATATGCGTTCAAGCTTTTAACAATTTAATTGTATTTAAAACGTTTCAGAGCTTCCTGTTAATTATTACAAGCATTTAAATGCTATAACATCCGGAGGAATAGAAATTTATGGAGTTGTAGCTACATTTATACCTAATCGATTAAAAACAGTTAATATCGTTCTTGAAGAACATACTTTTGTTGCTCATCGTGATTTAGAATCATCTATATCGCTACAAAATGCAATAAGAATGTCGATACACCTTGCACTTGAATGTTGCAACATGTTAAATGTTAAAATTATCGAATTTCTTGATACCGATGATAAATTAACATCAGAAGATTTGAATTCTCCTCTCATTAATAAAATTCTGAGCGACTTGCCTCAAATTCGACATGAGACCAAACTTGTTACGAATCACAAAAATCTTCAAAATATTTCATTACCCGACAATATTTCTGTAACGGAAATGACTAAATTATCAAAAAATGAAAATTGTTTAATGGTCTTTTGTTTTAATATTTTAAAAAAGAATAAAGAGGAACTATATAAGCAGCTATTGTCTCTGTTAATGCCTCAAGGCTTTCTACTGACTTTGGAAGAATCTACTGACTGTGAATATTCGTATTTAAAAAAAAATAAGTTAAATATTATAATAGAGCGACAGATAAATAACAAGAAACTTTTATTATTAAGAAAAACGCAAAATGTTGAGAAAAATCAGTATCATGTTGTACATGTTAACAATTACGATTTTACATGGGTAGATACATTGAAATCAATTATAAATATGCAAAATAAATCTGATAGCGATAAAAATATAATACTGGTTGCAGAAAAGAATTTTGAAAGTGGATTACTAGGTCTTGTTAACTGCTTACGAAAAGAACCAGGTGGTGAAACAATTAGAAGTGTATTTATTCAGGATAGTAAAGCACCTGCTTTTTCTCTACATGAGCCGTTATATATGAAGCAGCTGCTATTGAATTTGCCAATTAATGTTATACGTTCTGGAAATGTATGGGGATCTTACAGGCATTTTCCATTATCAGCATTGGAACCAAAATTCGTACAGAATGCTTATATTAAACAGAAGGTACAATAAAAATGTTATTGCAAGTTTAATTATAAATAATAATTAATTATATTTATTCACAACAGGTGCAAGGAGATATGAGTACATTGTGTTGGACAGAAAACAAAAAGCTTGTTGAAAATGAATTTAAAAATCTTGTTAATGTCATTTATGCGTCACTTAATTTTAGAGACATTATGTTAGCGACTGGTAGACTTACAATTTCCACACTATATAATACACCGCATGATTTTGAAAATTCTCTTCTTGGTATGGAATTTGTTGGTTTTAACACGCATAATGAAAGAATAATGGGAGTATGTTCAGACGGGTAAAATATAAAATATTAATACATATAAATTAATAATAATATATATAATAAATATTAGACATAATATAAAATAAATGAATCAACTTATGGTACATTTTAATGTTAAATATATAGATCTAAATATTTTTTGCAGAGGAATAACAAACGTTATTTTGGCTGACAAATATCTCAAGTGGGTCATACCAGATAAATGGACAATGGAAGATGCAGCAACTGTTCCAATTGTGTACAGTACGTGTTACTATGCTTTGTACATAAAGGGTAAAATGAAAAAAGGAGACAAAGTGTTGATTCACTCTGGCACTGGAGGCATTGGTCAAGCTGCAATATATCTTGCGCTTTCCGAAGGCTGCGAGGTATTTACTACAGTTGGAAATGTCGAGAAACGGCAGTTTATTAAAAATACCTTTCCATCTATTCCTGAAGATAATATCGGAAATTCTAGAGATACAAGCTTTCAACAGATGATTATGCAACGTACAAATGGTCGTGGAGTGGATATTGTATTAAACTCCTTGGCTGAAGAGAAATTGCAAGCATCTGTTCAATGTTTAACAAACGGTGGTTATTTTCTGGAAATTGGCAAATTTGATATGTTATCCAATACTGCTTTAGATATGTCTATATTTAAAAAAAATATCAATTTCTGTGGTGTTTTATTGGATAAATTATTTTTTGCAACTGCAGAACAGAAGTTAAAATTGTCTAAGAAAATAACAGAGGGTTTAGAAAATGGTGTTATTAAACCGCTGAATAGAAAGGTTTTTGAAAAAAATGAAGTCGAAGCTGCTTTTAGATATATGGCAAGTGGAAAACATATTGGCAAGGTACAATTTTAATATATATATATATATATATAAATAATATTTCTTTAATTTATATATTTAAAATATATTTAAAAAAATTAATATTATTTTATTTTCGTTTAATATAAGTAACATTAATTAAAGATTTTTTAATATTACTGAATTATTTAAAGGTTTATTTACTTGCAATATTAACAAAATTAATTAAATTATAAAGTAATATTAAAATTAATAAAATATTAATTATTTACAGATAATAATAAAAGTTCAAGAAGAAAAAGGGTTTTTGAATAATCCTTTACTCGCTTATCCACAATATTATTGCCTAGAACACAAATGTTATATTATTCTCGGTGGACTAGGTGGCTTTGGTTTAGAATTAGCAAATAAATTGATTCATCGAGGTGCGAAAAATCTAGTTTTCACATCAAGAACCGGAATTAGAACGGGTTATCAACAATCAAGAATAAATCTTTGGTGTTCTTATGGTGTTGATGTGCAGATTCTTACGATTGATGATAATGTAACACATGAAAATTGTAAAAAGATATTAGAGTTTGCCGAGACAAAAGGACCAGTGGATGCGATATTTAATCTTGCAGTAGTTTTGAATGATTGTATATTTCCGAATCAATCTGTACAAACATTTAAGATTCGTTTAAATCAAAAGCATGGATGACGAAGCAAATAGATGAATTATCGAGAATTATCTGCCCGCAACTTCGTCATTTTGTTGTATTTTCCTCCGTCTCGTGTGGAAGAGGAAACGCAGGCCAAACGAATTATGGAATGGCTAATTCCGTAATGGAAAGAATATGCGAAAAACGTGTGAAAGAAGGATATCATGGTTTGGCAATACAATGGGGAGCTATTGGCGATGTTGGGCTCGTTGCAGATATGCAAGAAGAAAATAAGGAATTGATAATAGGCGGTACATTGCAACAAAGAATATCCTCTTGTTTGGATACATTAGAAATATTTCTGCTGCAAGATCGATCTATTGTAAGCAGTATGGTTGTTGCCGAAAAAGGAAATGTTAACAAATCATTGAATATTTATGAAACAGTTGCTCAGATAATAGGTAAAATTAATTTAATATAAATCTAAACAATAGTGTAATAGTATAAAAATTATAAAGCGATTGTGGACTTAGAAATTAATAAATATATATTATTTTGTTACTTTATTTCAAAACAGGATTAAAGAACACAAATGCTGTTTCACCAAAAGTTCCTCTAGCTGAAATGGGAATGGATTCAATGATGGCAGTTGAAATTAAGCAAACATTAGAAAGAGAATTCGATATTTCCTTGACAACGCAAGATATAAGAATGCTAAATTTCTCTAAACTTAAACAAATGGCAATTACACCCGAACAAGGAAAAATATGGGATTCAAGTGAAACTGATACAAATAATTTGTTTCAAAAAATGGAAAATTCAGATTTTGTTCCAAATATACTTATAGAACTTGTTACAAAAAAAGAGGTTAATGGAGACAACATAATATTCGTGCCAGGAATCGATAACTGTTCAAAAGTATTTAAATTCACATCATCAGAAATTAAATATACAGCAACGTGTTTGCAACATGGTGTACTTAATATTCCTAATGAAAGTCATTCAGTGATGAAATCAGCCGCTTATTTACTGCCTGTAACAAATTTTGCATTAATTTAAATTTTTATATAAAATACATGTTTTATAATTTATATAAAAACATATAGAAAAACAAATAAATTAAAAAATTACATTTTTAAATATTATTGCTACTTATACAGAGTGTCTGAAATAAAACTTCAAATATGAAAACTGTGGGTAGGGAATCAAATTTGGAGACAAAAGTCCTTTACGAATTTTAAAATTCGTAACCATTACTGAAAAAAAAATTAATTTGTATAACGCATGAGCGACAAGGAAGATGCGGGTGAGTGAGCGCGACAAACGAATAGCTAAAAATGGCACCGTCGTCTGTCGCGCTCACTCACCCGCATCTTCCTTGTCGCTCATGCGTTATATAAATTAATTTTTTTTTCAATAATGGTTACAAATTTTACAAATTCGTAAAGGACTTTTCGTCTCCAAATCTGATTCCCTATTCACAGTTTTCATATTCGAAGTTTAATTTTGGACACCCTGTATACTAATTCATATTTATTTGTTTTAGCATGTATTAAAAAAATAAAAATCAGAAGGAATTTTTCATAGTGGGTTATTCATATGGATCACTAATTGCCATTGAATTAGCAAGATTATTAGAAGCTAATAACTTGTTAGGACGATTAATACTAATAGACGGAGCTCCTGATCTATTGAAATTATGGATAAATAAATTGATGCCTGCTACATCATTAAAAGAATTACAAAATCTAATAATTCTTCGGTTATTAAAAATGTATACTAAAATTGACGAACAAGAGGTAAGTATAAAATAAAATAAAAATAAAAATAAAATTCTAAAAATATATTTAATATTTTATTCTTATTATATAAAAATTATTCATTAAAGTTTATTGTCATTAAGAATTTAATACATTTTTTTAACTTTGATTGATAAAATGCAAATATTATAAGCCACATAAAATACAAATTTTTTATTTGCAGTTAATGTTGGAATTGAACAAATGTAACACTGTGGAAGAAAAGTTAAAAATAGTTCACACTCGTTTTCCGATGGTCATAAATATAAATACATTGACTACCGAAAATCAAAGGCTAATGTATTTTACGGTTTATAATCATATAATTGCTATACTAAATTATAATATATCTTCGTTACCTCGCCTCAAATCACCTATAACATTGTTGAAACCCACATTTCCAATTATTTCATTTCCAGAAGAGGATTATGGTCTGCACAGGGTAAATTCAATTTTGATTGATATTTCTAAGCTAGTAAAGTTTAATATACATATAAATAGCTCTATAACAAAAAATTATTTTTCAGGTCACTGAAGGTAAAATTCAAGTGCATTCCATCGAAGGTAATCATATTACAATAATGAGCCACGATAAACTAACATCAATTATTAAAGAGTGGATGAAAAATAATAACACAGACTAATATTATATAAACGTGATAAATACATTACTATAAACATTTATATTATAATAAATAAATAAATAAATAATTATTATATGTATATTAAAAAACTTGTAAAAAATTATGAATATTTACAAGGATCGTTAAGCAACTCGGAAATTTAAAAAAGTATGATACTTTATGTGCATGTAAAGTAATTCATCTGTAATACAAAACTATTTTTTGTTTGTGCTAAATTTCACTTTAAAAAGGTGAAACCACTCCTTACAAATGGAAGGGTTTTTTGCTTTTTTCGATATAACTCGAAAACTATTTAAGATATCAAAAAAAGTTTTATACAAAAGTTTTATAGTAAAAACAACTATATTTAACTGCAGTAACAGAATGAAATAAAACAAATTTTTTAACAAAATTGTTTATAAAAATACAAAAAAAAATTTTTTAATTTTATTATTGCAGTTGTTACGTCAGGAGGATTAATTTTATTAAATTAATTAATCGGAAGGAATTCCTCGGAATGGACTTTGCCGGTAGGGTAGGGAGGTGACGTACCACCGAACTTATGTGTGATTCGAAATTCGAATCTACACGATTTTACGCGCAGATAATTATTCGGATTTCAATTGAGCGCGTAAGTGGTTCTTTTTAGAGAAAGGAAATGAATCCTTATTCTCTGGGATAGAACCGGGCGTGATTGATCGCTTAGACAGGATAGTTTATGGTAATAATTAAATAATTAACCCACGATTTTAATAATACTAAATTAACAATTTAATTAAAACAAAGACTCTAATTACAAAAAATCAAAAGTAATCCATACAAGACAAATAAACAATTCGGAAAACTCATACAGCTTGTTTAACATACAAAAATAAAGTAAAAGTTTTTACTGAACAAATCAAATAATAAGAAAACGGTAATAGACGAATGAATAGATATAATTCTAACATGGCGGTGAGAGTGTTTTACAATATTTACATGAGTGTAAGGGTGTGCGTGTGGATGTGTGTAATTATTAATCTAAAGTAACCTCCTCGATTTCCACCACCCTCGCCGTGGATCTCGGGAAAACAAGGTCAATTAGTCGCATCGGAGCCAGGAAAGGAAATTCCACCCCGGGATAATAAATGAAAAAATGAGAATCAGGATCAGACCGAGCTGCCTGAATCCTGATCTCCTCTGGCTCGAAGTGGTCAGGGCCGATGGAGAAGGCCCTTTCCGGGACGGGATCTGTCCACGGAGTACAGGCCCTGCGGAGGAGCTCCAGGAGAGGATCTATAACCTCTCTCGGCTCTGGATGCTCCTCGAGGATCTCTATACTCGGGACCGGAGATGGAGGTTGATCGGGGAAGTCTACTCCCGGGAGAGAGATTGAGTCATCTTCACCCAGAGAGTCGGCCTCCTCAGGTTCGAAGGGAAAAGGAGGTGGTGAAAGAGGAGAGGAGCAGGCTCGTGGCTCATCTCCGGGAAACCGTGGCTCGGAGACGAGGGAAGAATTCGGAGTATAAGAAGGAGTCGTGGGGCGGAATAATTCCGATCCAGGCTCCGTGGACTGAGTTGAAAGATTTCTGTCGTCGGAAGGATTTGTAAAAGACTCCTCTTCTTCCGGGAATAGCCGAATAACGAGGAGATTCGTCACCGACGATTTCCGAAGGCCGTCTCGACCCGTCCATGAGTGAATCCACGTAATCTATCTTTGGCGAGAATCGCTTGCCGATTCTTTAGCCGTGGACAGTCGCCAAACTTCCAACAGTATTTCACGGCGTAAACTACAGAAAATTGCTGGTTATTCGACAGCGTATCCTGGCCGATATTCAAAAGCAGGCATTCTCACACATTTAACAGATCACAGGAACAATCCGAACAGAATCAAAACCGCGGAACCTCGACTCGGACATTCTTTTCTCTCTTTGATAACACTTAGAAAACAATTAGTTTGGAAAATACATTTAGTGGAATCGTATTTCGCGGGGATACATATTAAAACGTTGAAACTTACTTTTTAGGAGATCTTCTAACTGCTTCTTTGATACCTGGTGGTTCGTCTTGCACACTCACGTCAATTTCAAGTAAACTGTATCGGTTGTAGCTGAGATGCAAGAGAGCGTGCTCCGCCAAAACACAAGATTTTATAAGCTCGGAAAAGGGGAGGACTATTCCCGAATTTTCACTTTTCTGAAATTCTAATCTTTTATTTGCAGAGCTTGTTCGGCTCGCCCATTAATGAATCTCCGCGGTTCATCTTAAGCAAAGCTCGTTTCCCGTTTTCTTGAAGCCGTGGATAGCCGCCAAACTTCCAGCAACATTTCGCGGCGTGAACCACAGTAAGTCGCTAGTTATTTGACGGCATATCACAGCCGATATTCGGGAGCAAATCTCTTCGCAAATTTGAATCGTCATGAAGTCTAAAGGACATAATCAAATCTCCGAAACTCTGACTCAGACAATTCCTTCCCTCTTTTCTTGAATTTAATGAAAGGAACACTTTGAATTAATAAACATTTAATGGAATCAATTTTAGTTCGCGGGATAACGTAATTGTTTGTTGAGACTTACTTTTTGGAGATTTTCTGGAGTCTTCTTCTCAGATTTTTAGCAGTCTTGCACAAACAGGCACTCGCAATTTGCTTAATTAAACTTGTGCGCTGGATATCTGGTGAGTAAGAGAGCGTGCTCCGCCAGAACACAAGATTTTATAAGCTCGGAAAAGGAGAGGACTCTTCCCGAATTTTCACTTTTCCGAAATTCTAATCTTTCATTTGCAGAGCTTGTTCCTCCACTTTTCCTATCTCAAAATTATTAGGCATTCGCACCTCATCCCTTCTCTATTTCTTAAACTTCTAAGTTTTCGCCCTTAGTTTCTAAATTTTGGTGAGGAGTTCCCGAAATCCATTGGTTTTAAGAAAATAATATGCCTACGAAGCACCCCCGCTTCAACGAGTTATCCCTTCCGAGCCTTTCAGAATTTTACTATCATTTCCATCGAGGGATGGTGGGAAAACTTTTACCTTTCATATGACATATGGTTACCTGACTTTATTGCCTTTGTCTGCGCCACATACTCCGGTAATTACGAGCCTCTCGCGCCCTTGGTTTTTCTAAAGCTCAGGATCTGTACGCAATTACAATTTTAAGAAAAAGTTATTTTTTCCTTTTCCTGTGACAGACAGGTTATCAAAGTTGAAATATTTATGAGCCCCTTAGGTTTTGATTTTTTGTATTATGTCTAGACAAATTTTTTGTCTGACTTTCGTTGGCGTCCGTTTACAATTTGTTGCATGTTTTTTATGTTTTCACGCAACAAATTGTCCCGGAATATGTTGACGTCTTATAAATTATCTTCTGAAAAGCTCTGAAGTTCCTTTTTTTTGTGTTACAATGGACTACGGTCTACCTTCCCCTTAACTAAAATTTTAATATATGTCGAAAAAAAGAGACGCGGAGTCGGAGACGTAACACATTTGTGTTTGTATTTTGTGATATCTAGTAGTAAAATCTTCTGTGTTCGTTATTATCGCGATTGTCCAGGATGAATCCGAAAGTTGAAGTTGTCCGCAAATCTTCATAGTATAGCCCGGGTTCGTGTGTGAACGGTTTTATTTCAAATGGCGCGATCTCACTCTTCCCTTTTGTCATGGCGAGCAAGAATCTGTAATTTTATATGTGAGTTGGTTTATGTGCTAGTGTATCGTGGACTGAATCTGATCGCAGGTAAGTTATTAAAATGTGTCAATTTAGCTAATTTTATGTCAGGTTTGATTCTTTTGAATAGTCGCCTGTGCTATCGTCTAACGTTCCCTCAGTCTGCCACCGGAATTCGTATATAACGGACATCTAATTTCTTCTTTTGTGGTTAACAAGTTCGTAGGTGTTTGGTTAAAAGAAAAAAGTTTTTTTTGTTTGTTGTTTACTCTAATTTTTTAATTATGTGTTTTGATATTTTAGTGGATATGTACTGTGTCGAGTGTTCTGCTCGTTATGAGCCGAGAAACTGCGCTCTATGCGCTTCCAGGAGCGCCTTGAGACTCCGTAGGATGCTCTGGCTGCGGACCGAACCCAAGCTAAAGATGCAGACTAGTCGGGATTTGAAGTTCCGTCGTGTGGAGGTTATCCCTGACGAGTTCATCGGTAAGTTTTTTTTTTTTTTTTTTTTTTTTTTAATATTCTATAAACGCTTTTAGACGGTTTACATGGACTTTAAATGTTCTTTGTCCTTTCTTAATACTATAATTAACGTCGCTGTGTTTTTCCGTAATTTTGTATGGACCTATCCATAGCGCGTCTAGTTTTTTTGATCGTCCGCGACGAACGGATTCGTCATATAAAAGAACGGAATCCTCTACTTGAAACTCGCGTCCGCGGGATTTACGGTCGTATGTGATTTTGGCTTTAATTTTTTCACCCTTAGCATGTTCGCGCGCTAGGTGGTTAGTTGCTCGCAATCTCTCTCGTAGTTCTTGCGCGTAATCTTCGTATGAGTAGGTAGTTTTTGGTGCGGTTGTTAGAGCTGTAGGTATTGTTGCTAGATGTCCGAATACTAACTCGAAGGGGGTGAATCCTGTGGCTGTATGTAGCGTAGTGTTGTACGTGAACATTGCGTACGGCAGCCACTCATCCCAGTCCGTTTGATCTTGTTCAATGTAGTGACGCAAATATTCGGCTAGTGTTTGGTGCGAACGTTCTAACGCTCCGTTAGTTTCTGGATGGTAGGCCGTTGTTTGAATCTTATGAATTTTTAGTAATTTGCACATATTCTTAAAGACTTCACTCATGAAATTTGTGCCTTGATCGGAGAGAAGTCGCTCCGGTATTCCGTATTCTAGAACGATTTTAGTTACGAATGCTTTCGCAACTGTTACTGCTTCCTGATTTGGTACGGGTATTGCCTTACTAACTTTTGTTAGTCCGTCTTGAAAAGTTAATATATATTTATTCCCGTTGTGCGACAGAGGTAGGGGACCTACTATGTCTAGGGCACATTTTTTGAACGGTTTTTTCGGTGTGTCGGTGATTACCAATGGCATTTTTGTCTTTTTACTTAATTTATTTCGTTGGCAATATTCGCACTTCTTAATATAATTCTCCACGTCCTTGCTCAATCCTGGCCAGTCGTGGTGTAATTTGATGCGTTGCAACGTGCGACTGACACCTTGGTGGCCGCCCGTTGGTATGTCGTGATATTCGCGTAATAGGTTTGTCTTTTCTTCTTCTGTATATTTTCTTCTTTCTTGACATGTGTTCACCTGACGTTCGCATTCTTGAGTCGGTGGATTTCTGCTCAGAGCATCGGCGTTGGTATTACTTTTCCCATCTTTATGTATAATTTTATAATCATGTTTTTCGAGTTGTAGTCTCCATCTAATCAATCTTGATCCGGGGTCGTTGACGTTGAATAACCACGTTAGAGGCTTATGATCTGTTACGATCGTGAATGATGTGCCGAAAATGTACGGTCTGAAATGTTTTACGGCCCAGACGATTGCTAATAATTGTTTTTCCGTAGTGCTATAGTTTTTTTCTGCTTCATTTAATATACGGTTTGCGAACGCGATCGGGTGATCTTTTCCTATTTCGCCCTGTGAAATTATCGCTCCTATGGCGTAATCTGACGCGTCCGTCGTGATAATGAACAGTTGTGTGAAGTCCGGGTAATTTAATACTGGTGCTGTCGTAAGCTTTTCTTTTAATAATTCGAACGCGTTCTGTTGCTCGATATTCCATTTGAATTTTTCGTCTTTTTTTGTAAGTGCGGATAACGGTCTTGCAATTTTCAAAAAATTTTCAATAAATTTGCGATAATAACCTGCCAACCCTATGAATGACTGTACGTCTTTCACTTTTTAGGAATTGGAAAATTTTTACGGCGGAAATTTTGACGGGTCAGGTCGGACGCCATCCTTAGTTATAAAATGTCCCAGGTATAGCACTTCCTTGCGTAGGAACTCGCATTTGTCTGGTTGTAATTTAAGATTATTTTCACGTAATTTCTTAAATACTTCTTCCAATCTTTTATTATGTTCGTCCAACGTAGGCCCGAACACGATGATATCGTCTAAATATACGAGGCATTTGATTCCTTGTAAACCCGATAGCACCGAGTTCATCATCCTCTGAAATGTGACCGGTGCATTTTTCAGTCCGAATGGCATACGGTTGAATTCGTAGTGGCCTTCAGGCGTCGAAAATGCAGTTTTCGCTCGGTAATCTTTATGCATTGGGATCTGATGGTAACCGGACGCTAGATCCAGTGTAGTGAAATACTTTGCGTTGCCCAATTGGTCCAGGATTTCGTTCATATTTGGAATCGGGAAGGAATCGCCTATAGTAATATCGTTTAACTTCCTGAAATCAACGATTCGTAGTTTTTGTTTTCCGGAAGCATCAATTTTCTTGGGTACTACCAGTATCGGTGCGTTCCATTGGCTGGAGCTTGGTCGTATAACGTTGTTTTGTAGCATCTTCTTCACTTCTTCCCTTACTTCCGACTTATGTTTTTCCGGTAGTCTATACGGACGACAATTGATTGGTCAGGCGTTTGCTTCTGTTACGATCTCGTGCGATACGGAGGTCGTACAGGATAAATGATCTCTCTCGAGGTAGAAGATGTCGCAAAAATTTTGGCATATTTCGGTTACCTTATCTTTCTCTTCTTTATTTAGATGCGCTACTCGCAGCTGTTTGCGTACGCATTCCTGTCGCCTCAGCACGTTCTCCGTTCGCGACGTGTCGGGTATCGCGAGCGTGCTGACCAAGCATTCGGATGGCACGGCTTCTATCTGTACGAGTGGAGTATTTAATTCTATCGGCTTTTCTGTAATATTTAATACGCTAATTTTGCAAGTATTTTCTTCCGGTTTTACTAAGCAGCTGCCAATAAAACTCCGGGTTTTGGTTCTTCCGCGTAGACTATTCCTATTTGGTTGTGGCTCGTATCGGCTTGTACAAACGTGTCGCTTCGCGGTGGTAACGTGATTCGCGTGTACGGCTGTAACTTGATCGGCACCTTGTGAATTATTAATTGTTTCTTCTCTACGTCGTATACTGTGGGATGCGCTTTCAAGAAGTCCATGCCTAAAATCCCTTCGTAATTTATGGGGAATGCATCGGGCACGACGTGCATGTTATGATTGATGTATCGATCTCGTAACCGGATCGTCAATTTCGCAATTCTTATGGTGCGAAGTTGGTGGCCGGTCACACCAGTTAATGCCGTAGACTCCATATATATTGGGGTGTCTCCTCTTAGTTTATCGACTTTAATGAGGGTGACGGCGGCCCCGGTGTCGAGTAAGAAAGTATATTTTCCGTCTTGTGATTCCTGCACGTTAAGAGTGACCAAATCGAGGTGTCGATTCGCGTCTCCCTCGGTCAGATGGGATATTTGATACGCGCTAGCCGGTCGAATTTCCGGGACGCGTGTTTCGTTTTCGTGTAACGTGTGGCTCGTCGAGTTTTGACGCGTGTAGTTCTCCGCGGTAGTGTATGATACCGGAGCCGATCGTGACTGTCGGAAATCCGACCGGCTGTTGTGTCTGTTTGTGGAACGCGATTCGGTGTCTCGTTTTAATTTTCGACATTCTTCGCGAATATGGCCCGGCTTGTCGCAGTACGAACAATGTTTAGTCGTCGTATGACATCGCGAGGAATGCTCCGCGCGGGGCAGGCTGAAACGTTGAGCGAAACGGCTCGATCGACATTCGAAACCTTGGTGCCTTTGTTTCCCGCATTTTTTGCAAGACGGCACAGGTGGACGCCCTGATGAATACGCAAGCTTTCTTTCCATAAATCCGCGGGGGACCATGCCGCTTTGTCTCTCATTGGCCGAGGCCCCATCTATAGCTTCCTGTAGGGAAGTATAGTTGCGGGAACGCACAATAATCGAGATATGCGGAAATAGACCGTTTTGGAAATTCTGCAAGACTTGCTTCTGCAGTGATTCCCATATGCCCTGTTTTTGATCGGCTGAATAATGGGCGTCTTCGCTGAGTGCGTCGTAAAGTTCGGACGCTAGGTGATCCGCTCGCGTATCGAAGGCTTGGGCGCTCCCGCCCGGCCGCTGACGCAGCTGGTTGAAATCCAGCTGGAGGTACGAGGTTGCGCGTCGATGCATGTAATTAGCTTCTATTTTCCTAATAAATTGCGCGAAATCGGTGATTTTTTTAGACTTGAATCTTGACAGTGCGCGTCTCGTTAATTTAGTATATAAGATGGCGGCTAATAGCTCGTCCTCTTCTTCGGGGTTGATCTTTTTTACTGCGTATTCGCAGGCTTTCACAAATTTCTTGACGTTATTTTCGTTTCCGTCGAACGGAGGAATGAAATTTATGGCGTGTTGTAAAGTGAGGAAATACCGCGGATGATTCAGCGAAAAACGGACATCTTCTCGTCGGTTCCTCGTTCTTTGGACAGATATGTCGCGGGACCTATTCGAACGGATGCCGTATTTTTCCGCGAGTTCCTCGTTTTCAATCCGATCTAAACGCGTTACCATTAATTGCATAGCGTCGAGTAGAGTCTCGATAGCCTCGTCCCTTGTTGCCGAGCCTCGAGTTCGTGTAATCGGCGAGGACTGTGCCCGGTTCAAAGTTCCGGGTTCGCCCATGGTGCTGTCACTGAAGGTCGGCGGCTCGGTTGTCGTTGCGTTAGATATGGGATTTGACGCGTCGGGCGTCCCATTGATAGTTACATTTGCATCGGAATTATCTCTACTATTCGTCAGAGTATAAATCAAATAGTTTCTTTGATTTGCGAAAAGGTCGCTCTCGAATGAATTAAGAGGGGATAGGTGACTACGCAGGAAGAAATTATCGTCTCAGGGAGAACTCGTCGCCTCGTTCCTTAGCTTAACGGGTAGCGAGATCTTGTTAGAAAATTCGGATTGTTCCTCGTCGCTTGCGCCGCCGTTACCGTAAGCGCGCCTCATCCTATTACGGCAGATTTCTCGAGTTGTTTCCGCGGATTGCGGGGGGCGTATAAATACCGGACGCATTGGTTCAGACATTTCTGGATTGTGAAGCCACGCGAGCCGGGACAAGATTTGACGCGTATAAGTGTCTTCGTCGGACATAGACGGATATTTTTACATACAATTTATACTGCGGATAAATTACATATATTTTTGTCGTGTAACTTATACTATCGCAGGGATTCGCATGTTTTTCGCAGGGTAAGCTGTTACTTGCTTTCACGGTGTCTTTGCTTGGGTACTGCTTCGCCGCGTTGATCGGGTTGCTCGGAGATGGCCTCGGATGTTAGCGGCGGATGAATTTACCAGTTGCTTTTTGTTGCAGACGTTCCACACTTCCCGGCTGTCCAAGAGAGTGGCTGAGGGCGAGCCTGAGTTCCGGAGGGCGGATCCCACCGTTGCCACCAAATTTGTTACACCGTGGTACGGTGCGGTTGTGGGTCCGTTCGCCGGAACGTGTGCCACACCGTTGAGAGGAGCCGGGTGTGGGTTAATAAAGACTTTCTTTGGAAAATGTGTTGCACTGTTTATTTCGTCGTCGTTACACTCGATACGCGTTACGTTACTTCTGATAAGAATGCCCGCAACGGCTTCCGAGCCGTCGCTCATATACTCCGCCGAGTTGCAACCTCAGCGAGTTTCGGCCGCGGTGGTTGACCGGAGAGGTTCGTCAACCGCACAGGCTTATTTTAATTGTTAAATATAGGTTCATCGCCTTATTTCGACATCGGGCGATAATCTCAAGGTCCTTGCCCGATTGCGAAAACGCAAGCGATTTCCGGAATGGTTTGCAACCAGAGCGCATTCTTCAGAGTGCTGCTCAGGTTACAACACTTCAATAGTTTTCGAGTTTTATGGAAGAAAGTGAAAAACCTCTACATATGAAAATACTTTATTTCTGTAAAAATTATTTTTGAGCCGCAACTAAAAATTTTGAATTTATTTGTTACCCTATATGCGTTCGTTACCATATAAGAAACCACGGTTGAACCTACGTGAACCATTGAAAAACTATGTAACCAAATAAGGATTAACAAGGTCAAAACCACTCCTTTCCATTATTCTGAAATAGTATATAAGTAGATCCGAAAATCACAATCTATGATTCGGCAAAGACATAGAAAGATACAAATAAATATATGCACACTGTAAATTTGTAAAACCATAAGTTCGACTTTACTCTTTATATTAAAAATTGTAAAAACTTGTGTTCAGTAATATGTAACACCCCACTTTCTCCCTTCCGTGTGGCCGGACACGGTCAAGCGACCCGCCGCGGTAATCGGTGAGTCGTCGCGCGTGTCTAGGATCGGCCGGGGTGTCCGCGGGAAGGAACGAAAGCAATCGTAGTCTCGTGTACGTTTTTCGGCTATTTACATTTATTTTCGGCTCTCTATTTACAAGTTTTCTGTACAGGTGTGTTGGGCCGCGGCGCTTGTCGCACGGGCGACGTAAACAGAGTTTCGTTGGTCGCGTGAGTTTAATCGCGGTATTCTAATGAGAGGCCCCTACTGTGGAACGCGGTTTTTTCATGAGCGGGAGCGCGCGTGGCAATCGCCGAGAACGCTCGGCAGAGACGAAGCACGCTTCACCCCGCTTTATCCGTCGTGACAGGCGACCTGGTAACTCGAAGGAAAGGAGGCGGTGTCGCGGCCAAGAACCCTTGGAAGAGGCCGAGAACGCTCGACCCCCGTTCTTAGCGACTTTTAAGGTTTTTCGGTTGTCTAGGAGGCTACTGAGTGGAGATCCGATGCGGAGCTCAGTAGATCGGAAGACTGGTCCCGATCGCTCGGTATCCGGCCTTTATATTTGGTCGTTTGCGTGGCCCGGGATGCTCGGATTCCCGGGGGTTGGCGTTGCAGCGCTCGTTGCAATCGTTATTAGTACTACTTTTCGCGCGACGTGGGACGGCGGAACGCTCGTTTATAACGGCGCGCTGCGCGTTAATATTCGCGGTGTTTAAAAGGGTCAAGGCGCACCGCGCCCCTATTTCCGCCGGTCGATGTTCGGTCCGACAAGCCGGCCGACGTTTGCCGGGATGAGGTAGGTGCCTACCTCGTTACAAATAAATTTACTCTAGAAAAAAATTATCAAGTTTTCTACAGTGAATTTTTAAAGTGACTTTTATCTTGGAGTTTTAACTTCCTTAATCGCAGAAGAACCTTTTAATTATTATTATTTATCATTACATGGTCGAACCAAGTCTTGAAACAACCTCGAGCACTGAAACGTCACACGTCAGAAAAATATTTAAAAAATAGCGTTTTAGAGAGCTTGAGCCCGCGTCGAACGCGCACCCCCCGATTCTTCTAGCTTAACTAGAACGCGAGATATTAGTTTTAAGTTTTTGTCTTTTGCGGAGTTTTCAAAACTAAAAAAACTCATAACTCGGTCTACAGGCGTCGGAAAAATATTTAAAAAACAGCGTTTAAAAGGGCTTGAAAGCCCGCGTTGAATGCACCTTTAAAAAATTTTTTAGCTCTACTAGAACGCGAGATATTTGACATTTTCGATAAAAACTTTGATCGCTTATAACTCAATCCACAGGCGTCCAAAAAATATTTGAAGTAGAGCATTCTAAAGCATTATAAAACCCGCTTTCATCGCGTAATTTAAAATATTTTTAGCTTAACTGGAACCCAAAATATTTTGCATTAAAAAAAATTTTTTTTTTATTTACTTAAATTTTTCAAACGCTTATAAATTGGAGTACAAACATTCGAAAAATATTTAAAGTAAGGCGTTTTAAAGGGTTTTAAAACCCGCTTCTAACGCGCAATTTGAAATATTTGTAGCTCAACTGGGACCCAAAATATTTATCATTAACAAAATTTTTTTTTAATATACTTTGATTTGTTAATCGCCCATAACTGGACGCACAAATGTCTAACAGGTATTTAAAGCAAGGTTTTTTGTAAGACATTTAATGCCGCATCCGTGTATCTGTTTCTTACTTTTGTGCGAGCGGCACGGGAATCGTAAGTACATTTCATGCACCGCACCGCTCGCCTATCGCCGAGACCCTCTGATGTTCAGGAGTCACTGCCTGGCCGATGGTACCTCCTTAAAGACTAAGGAAGCCCCCCAGCGCTCGGTCATTAGACTTGACCGGGCCATCATCCTAAATCTTGATGGAAGGGGACTAACACCCTTCTGCCAACGCCCTTTCGATGGGCAAGAGGGCAGTAGACGACTCCCAAAACCGTCTATGGCTTCGCCCCTTTCTAATACCCAGGAGAGGCTGCCGAGTCCGTGAATAGAGAGATGCCTTCACCTTTACGGGTGCTATTGGGCACCGCTCGATTCCTTCCCCGGCAGCCTCTATCTCTTATATGCCCTGAAAAAAACCATACAAATCCTTCCTACAGTAATATTCTAAGCTACTAGGGGGGAGGGTCGAAGAATAAAGTTGTAACGCGGTAATTTTATCGGTGGAAAGCTCGCCGGGAACCGGGGTACGAGTAAGAAGTGAGACGTGATTAAACGTGAAAAAGAAGTAAACTATACTTTATTATAGACTTAAAGAATAAATGGTAACACAAAATAAACCTGTAGTACAAAGTAAATATAATGCTAAAGTTACGCAGAGAACAAACAAAAATACTCTAGTTGCTCGGTGGAACGGTACACGACCAGCCTCTATTACGCTAAGTGCCGAAGTGACGGATCGATCGGCGCTACGTTCCGTGGGTGACGGTACACGGCCGCGAGCCGGCTGCGCGTGGTCCAAGATGGGCCCCGTGTTCAGAGGGAATCACGCGGTCGTGAGGCGGCGGCGCAGCGTGTAGTGCAAGCCCTCCGGGTCGTATCGTTCGGGCGGAACGGCGTGATCGCGGGTAGGCGACGTGGTGTACAATAAGTTCTCCGAGTCGTGTCGTTCGGACAGGAATACGCGGTCGCGAGTCGGCGGTACGATGTACAAGGTAGGTCGCTCGGGCCGTGACGGTCGGATAGGTTTCGCGGTCGCGAGTCGGCGGCGCCGATTACATGGTAGGCCGTTCAGGCCGTGGCGGTCGTACACTGACCGGCAATAATGGCCTGTCGCACTGCGGCGACGGCGGCTCCCGCGCGTGAGGTGGGGTAGTGTACCTGAGGCCTCACCGCGGATCGCGTACGTGAGGCAGGGAACGCCGAAAGGAGCGAGAGGACGGGGGAAAATTTGGTGGGAGGTGTTCTCATGCTCTATCCTGCTCGCGACCCGTGCGTGTGAGAGAGAAAGCATGAGTGAACGCTAAGAAATTATTATAGGCGCACCTTCGCTCTCTCGCTTGCACGCGTTCGTGTTTATACGGGCGGACAAGGATAGAAGTATATCGCAAGAGTACGCTATTAATTCTAGCTTATACTTTAAGACATTTCGCGACTTTTGACAATCGAAATTAAATACTCATGTTACTTATATTATAAATATATATTTTTACATTACGTATAATTTAACTTTGGAATAATTTTTGTTTTCTGTCTTGAGAAAGACAATTTTAAATGCTTTGTCTTTCTCAAGTCAGAAAACAGACGGTTTACAGCCGTCTATGTTGCCACCCTCTCCTCTGCTCAGGACCGCGGCCGGTTCAAGATGGGAGACGGAGAAACCCTCACCCTTACGGGGGCTATTGGGTCCCCCGCCTCCCAAAGACTATCACCGGCACACGGTCCAACTACTCTGGCACTGGTAAGGGCCGTTTATTATAACGGGAAAAGGAACTTGTGGGGCGTTAATCACTTCAAGTTTCCCCCTCCTTATTATTATGAACGGCGCAAGTGCGCTCTTATGCCCCGAAGGGCATGGTAGGTCTGCCATCCCCCAGGGGTTCCTATTTGTTGAGGGTCCGGCGCAACTTCTCCGCGCCGAATCCTCTCATTCTCCTCCTTCTGCGAGATGACAGCCTCGCAGAAGAAGGTAAACGCTCTTCTTTCAACCTCTCTCTCCGTGATGGCTTTAACAATGGCCGAGAAGGAGAGGTCCCTACCTATGACCGCTCTTAAAACGGCCCTCTATTCTATAAATGCCGAACACTCCATATTTCGGTTACTGGTGAAAGTAGAAAACTGGGAATAAGCCTTATGCATTTTCTTTAAATTTCGCACAATGTTACGTTGCCAAATTTCAAATATATATTTTTTCGTTTTTTGGCCATATCTTTGCTGCTGGTAAAAATAAAAAGCTCGTAATAGGCCCGTATGCATCTTCTTTAAATGCCGCACAATGTTACGCTTCTAAATTTCAAATATTTTTTTTTCGTTTTTTGGCTATATCTCGGGTGCTAGTGAAAATAGAAAGCTCGAAAAAAACCCGTATGGATTTTTTTTAAATGCCGCACAATGCAATGTTGCTAAATTTCAAAAATTTTTTTTCGTTTTTCAGCCATATCTCGGCTGCTGGTAAATATAATAGGCTCGGAATAGGCCCGTATTCATCTCCTTTAATTGCCGCGCAATGCTATGTTACCAAATTAAAAAAATATTTTTCTTCGTTTTTGGTTCATCTCGTCTGCTAGTGAAAATAGAAGGCTGGGAATAAACCCGTATAAATTTTTTTTAAATGCCGCACAATGCTATGTTGCTAAATTTCAAAATTTTTTTTTTTCGCTTGTCGAATATATCTCGGCTGCTGGTGAAAATAGAAGGCTCGGAATAAACCCGTATGCATTTTTTGTAAATGCCGCACAATGCTATGTTGCTAAATTTCTATAATATTTTTTTTCGTTTTTCGGCCATATTTCGGCTGCTGGTAAAAATAATAGGCTCGGATTAGGCCCGTATTCATCTTCTTTAATTGCCGCACAATGCTATGTTGCAAAATTAAAAAAAATTTTTTTTATGTTTTTCGGCCATATTTCGTCTGCTGGTGCAAATTGAAAGCTCGGAATTGTCCCGTATGCATCTATTTTTAGTTGCGCACGATGCTACGTTGCAAAATTTTAAAAATATGTTTTTATGTTTTTCGGCCATATTTCGTCTGCTGGTGAAAATAGAAGGCTCGGAATAAACCCGTATGCATTATTTTTAAATGCCGCACAATGCTATGTTGCTAAATTTCAAAAATATTTTTTTCGTTTTTTGGTCATATTTCGGCTGCTGGTAAAAATAATAGGCTCGAAATAGGCCCGTATTCATCTCCTTTAATTGCCGCACAATGCTATGTTACCAAATTTAAAAAATTTTTTTTTGTTTTTTGTTCATTTTGTCTGCTGGTGAAAATAGAAAATTTCGAATAGGCCCGTCTGCATCTTTTTTAAATGCCGCACAATGCTATGTTGCAAAATTAAAAAAAATTTTTTTATGTTTTTCGGCCATATTTCGTCTGCTGGTGCAAATTGAAAGCTCGGAATTGTCCCGTATGCATCTATTTTTAGTTGCGCACGATGCAACGTTGCAAAATTTTAAAAATATGTTTTTATGTTTTTTAGCCATATTTTGTCTGCTGGTGCAAATTGAAAGCTCGGAATTGTCCCGTATGCATCTATTTTTAATTGCGCACAATGCTATGTTGCTAAATTTCTAAAATATTTTTTTTCGTTTTTCGGCCATATCTCGGCTGCTTGCAAAAATAATAGGCTCGGATTAGGCCCGTATTCATCTTCTTTAATTACCGCACAATGCTATGTTGCAAAATTAAAAAAAATTTTTTTTATGTTTTTCGGCCATATTTCGTCTGCTGGTGCAAAATTGAAAGCTCGGAATTGTTCCGTATGCATCTATTTTTAGTTGCGCACGTTGCTACTTTGCAAAATTTTAAAAATATGTTTTTTATGTTTTTCGGCCATATTTCGTCTGCTGGTGAAAATAGAAGGCTCGGAATAAACCCGTATGCATTTTTTTTAAATGCCGCACAACGCTATGTTGCTAAATTTCTAAAATATTTTTTTGTTTTTGGCCATATCTCGGCTGCTGGTAAAAATAATAGGCTCGGAATAGGCCCGTATTCATCTCCTTTAATTGCCGCACAATGCTATGTTACCAAATTAAAAAATTTTTTTTTTTGTTTTTTGTTCATTTCGTCTGCTGGTGAAAATAGAAGGCTCGGATCAAGCCTGAATGCATCTATTTTTAGTTGCGCACAATGCTACGTTTCGAAATTTCAAAAAAAATTTTTTTTTGTTTTTTTGGCTATATCTCGGCTGCTGGTGAAAATAGAAAACTCGAAATAAACCCGTATGCATTTTTTTTAAATGCCGCACAATGCTATGTTGCTAAATTTCTAAAATATTTTTTTTCGTTTTTCGGCCATATCTCGGCTGCTGGTAAAAATAATGGGCTCGGATTAGGCCCGTATTCATCTTCATTAATTGCCGCACAATGCTATGTTACCAAATTAAAAAAATTTTTTTTTTTGTTTTTTGTTCATTTCGTCTGCTGGTGAAAATAGAAAACTCGGAATAAACCCGTATGCATACTTTTTAAATGCCTCACAATGCTATGTTGCAAAATTAAAAAAAATTTTTTTTATGTTTTTCGGCCATATTTCGTCTGCTGGTGCAAATTGAAAGCTCGGAATTGTCCCGTATGCATCTATTTTTAATTGCGCACAATGCTACGTTGCAAAATCTAAAAAATATGTTTTTATGTTTTTCGGCCATATTTCGTTTGCTGGTGAAAATAAAAGGCTCGGAATAAACCCGTATGCATTTTTTTTAAATGCCGCACAATGCTATGTTGCTAAATTTCAAAAATATTGTTTTCGTTTTTTGGCCATATCTCGGCTGCTGGTAAAAATAATAGGCTCGGAATAGGCCCGTATTCATCTCTATTAATTGCCGCACAATGCTATGTTACCAAATTAAAAAAATTATTTTTTTTGTTTTTTGTTCATTTCGTCTGCTGGTGAAAATAGAAAACTCGGAATAAACCCGTATGCATACTTTTTAAATGCCTCACAATGCTACGTTGCAAAATTTTAAAAATATGTTTTTATGTTTTTCGGCCATATTTCGTCTGCTGGTGAAAATAGAAGGCTCGGAATAAACTCGTATGCATTTTTTTTAAATGCCGCACAACGCTATGTTGCTAAATTTCTAAAATATTTTTTTTTGTTTTTCGGCCATATCTCGGCTGCTTGTAAAAATGATAGGCTCGGATTAGGCCCGTATTCATCTTCTTTAATTGCCGCACAATGCTATGTTGCAAAATTAAAAAAAATTTTTTTTATGTTTTTCGGCCATATTTCGTCTGCTGGTGCAAATTGAAAGCTCGGAATTGTCCCGTATGCATCTATTTTTAGTTGCGCACAATGCTACGTTGCAAAATTTCAAAAAATTTTTTTTTTGTTTCTTTGGCTATATCTCGGCTGCTGGTGAAAATAGAAAACTCGGAATAAACCTGTATGCATATTTTTAAATGCCGCACAATGCTATGTTGCAAAATTAAAAAATTTTTTTTTGTTTTTGTTTATTTCGTCTGCTGGTGAAAATAGAAAACTCGGAATAAACTTGTATTTATCTTCTTTAATTGCCGCACAATGCTATGTTGCAAAATTAAAAAAAATTTTTTTTATGTTTTTCGGCCATATTTCGTCTGCTGGTGCAAATTGAAAGCTCGGAATTGTCCCGTATGCATCTATTTTTAGTTGCGCACGATGCTACGTTGCAAAATTTTAAAAATATGTTTTTATGTTTTTCGGCCATATTTCGTCTGCTGGTGAAAATAGAAGGCTCGGAATAAACCCGTATGCATTTTTTTTAATGCCGCACAATGCTATGTTGCTAAATTTCAAAAATATTTTTTTCGTTTTTTGGCCATATCTCGGCTGCTGGTAAAAATAATAGGCTCGGAATAGGCCCGTATTCATCTTCTTTAATTGCCGCACAATGCTATGTTACCAAATAAAAAAATTTTTTTTTATGTTTTTTGTTCATTTCGTCTGCTGGTGAAAATAGAAAACTCGGAATAAACCCGTATGCATCTATTTTTAATTGCGCACAATGCTACGTTGCAAAATCTAAAAAATATGTTTTTATGTTTTTCGGCCATATTTCGTTTGCTGGTGAAAATAGAAGGCTCGGAATAAACCCGTATGCATTTTTTAAATGCCGCACAATGCTATGTTGCTAAATTTCAAAATATTTTTTCGTTTTTGGCCATATCTCGGCTGCTGGTAAAAATAATAGGCTCGGAATAGGCCCGTATTCATCTTCTTTAATTGCCGCACAATGCTATGTTACCAAATTAAAAAATTTTTTTTGTTTTTGTTCATTTCGTCTGCTGGTGAAAATAGAAAACTCGGAATAAACCCGTATGCATATTTTTTAAATGCCTCACAATGCTATGTTGCAAAATTAAAAAAAATTTTTTTTATGTTTTTCGGCCATATTTCGTCTGCTGGTGCAAATTGAAAGCTCGGAATTGTCCCGTATGCATCTATTTTTAGTTGCGCACGATGCTACGTTGCAAAATTTTAAAAATATGTTTTTATGTTTTTCGACCATATTTCGTCTGCTGGTGAAAATAGAAGGCTCAGAATAAACCCGTATGCATTTTTATTAAATGCCGCACAATGCTATGTTGCTAAATTTCAAAAATATTTTTTTCGTTTTTCGGCCATATCTCGGCTGCTGGTAAAAATAATAGGCTCGGAATAGGCCCGTATTCATCTCCTTTAATTGCCGCACAATGCTATGTTACCAAATTAAAAAAATTTTTTTTTTGTTTTTTGTTCATTTCGTCTGCTGGTGAAAATAGAAGGCTCGGATCAAGCCTGAATGCATCTATTTTTAGTTGCGCACAATGCTACGTTGCAAAATTTCAAAAATATTTTTTTTTTTTTGGCCATATCTCGGCTGCTGGTGAAAATAGAAAACTCGAAATAAACCCGTATGCATTTTTTTTAAATGTTGCACAATGCTATGTTGCTAAATTTCTAAAATATTTTTTTTCGTTTTTCGGCCATATCTCGGCTGCTGGTAAAAATAATGGGCTCGGATTAGGCCCGTATTCATCTTCATTAATTGCCGCACAATGCTATGTTACCAAATTAAAAAAATTTTTTTGTTTTTGTTCATTTCGTCTGCTGGTGAAAATAGAAAACTCGGAATAAACCCGTATGCATACTTTTTAAATGCCTCACAATGCTATGTTGCAAAATTAAAAAAAATTTTTTTATGTTTTTCGGCCATATTTCGTCTGCTGGTGCAAATTGAAAGCTCGGAATTGTCCCGTATGCATCTATTTTTAGTTGCGCACAATGCTACGTTGCAAAATTTCAAAAAATTTTTTTTTTGTTTTTTTGGCTATATCTCGGCTGCTGGTGAAAATAGAAAACTCGGAATAAACCTGTATGCATATTTTTTAAATGTCTCACAATGCTATGTTGCAAAATTAAAAAAATTTTTTTTTTGTTTTTTGTTCATTTCGTCTGCTGGTGAAAATAGAAAACTCGGAATAAACTTGTATTTATCTTCTTTAATTGCCGCACAATGCTATGTTGCAAAATTAAAAAAAATTTTTTTTATGTTTTTCGGCCATATTTCGTCTGCTGGTGCAAATTGAACTCTCGGAATTGTCCCGTATGCATCTATTTTTAGTTGCGCACGATGCTACGTTGCAAAATTTTAAAAATATGTTTTTATGTTTTTCGGCCATATTTCGTCTGCTGGTGAAAATAGAAGGCTCGGAATAAACCCGTATGCATTTTTTTTTAATGCCGCACAATGCTATGTTGCTAAATTTCAAAAATATTTTTTTCGTTTCTTGGCCATATCTCGGCTGCTGGTAAAAATAATAGGCTCGAGATAGGCCCGTATTCATCTTCTTTAATTGCCGCACAATGCTATGTTACCAAATAAAAAAATTTTTTTTTTTGTTTTTTGTTCATTTCGTCTGCTGGTGAAAATAGAAAACTCGGAATAAACCCGTATGCATCTATTTGTAATTGCGCACAATGCTACGTTGCAAAATCTAAAAAATATGTTTTTATGTTTTTCGGCCATATTTCGTTTGCTGGTGAAAATAGAAGGCTCGGAATAAACCCGTATGCATTTTTTTTAAATGCCGCACAATGCTATGTTGCTAAATTTAAAAATATTTTTTCGTTTTTGGCCATATCTCGGCTGCTGGTAAAAATAATAGGCTCGGAATAGGCCCGTATTCATCTTCTTTAATTGCCGCACAATGCTATGTTGCAAAATTAAAAAAATTTTTATGTTTTTCGGCCATATTTCGTCTGCTGGTGCAAATTGAAAGCTCGGAATTGTCCCGTATGCATCTATTTTTAGTTGCGCACGATGCTACGTTGCAAAATTTTAAAAATATGTTTTTATGTTTTTCGGCCATATTTCGTCTGCTGGTGAAAATAGAAGGCTCGGAATAAACCCGTATGCATTTTTTTAAATGCCGCACAACGCTATGTTGCTAAATTTCTAAAATATTTCTTTTCGTTTTTCGGCCATATCTCGGCTGCTGGTAAAAATAATAGGCTCGGAATAGGCCCGTATTCATCTCTTTTAATTGCCGCACAATGCTATGTTACCAAATTAAAAAATTTTTTTTTGTTTTTGTTCATTTCGTCTGCTGGTGAAAATAGAAGGCTCGGATCAAGCCTGTATGCATCTATTTTTAGTTGCGCACAATGCTACGTTGCAAAATTTCAAAAAATTTATTTTTTGTTTTTTTGGCTATATCTCGGCTGCTGGTGAAAATAGAAAACTCGAAATAAACCCGTATGCATTTTTTTTAAATGCCGCACAATGCTATGTTGCTAAATTTCTAAAATATTTTTTTTCGTTTTTCGGCCATATCTCGGCTGCTGGTAAAAATAATAGGCTCGGAATAGGCCCGTATTCATCTTCTTTAATTGCCGCACAATGCTATGTTACCAAATTAAAAAAATTATTTTTTTTGTTTTTTGTTCATTTCGTCTGCTGGTGAAAATAGAAAACTCGGAATAAACCCGTATGCATCTTTTTAAATGCCTCACAATGCTATGTTGCAAAATTAAAAAAATTTTTATGTTTTTGGCCATATTTCGTCTGCTGGTGCAAATTGAAAGCTCGGAATTGTCCCGTATGCATCTATTTTTAATTGCGCACAATGCTACGTTGCAATATGTTTTTATTTCGCCATATTTCGTCTGCTGGTGAAAATAGAAGGCTCGGAATAAACCCGTATGCATTTTTTAAATGCCGCACAATGCTATGTTGCTAAATTTCAAAAATATTTTTTCGTTTTTGGCCATATCTCGGCTGCTGGTAAAAATAATAGGCTCGGAATAGGCCCGTATTCATCTTCTTTAATTGCCGCACAATGCTATGTTACCAAATTAAAAAAATTTTTTTTTGTTTTTTGTTCATTTCGTCTGCTGGTGAAAATAGAAAACTCGGAATAAACCCGTATGCATATTTTTAAATGCCGCACAATGCTATGTTGCAAAATTAAAAAAATTTTTATGTTTTTCGGCCATATTTCGTCTGCTGGTGAAAATGAAAGCTCGGAATTGTCCCGTATGCATCTATTTTTAGTTGCGCACAATGCTATGTTGCAAAATTTCAAAAATATTTTTTGTTTTTGGCCATATCTCGGCTGCTGGTGAAAATAAAGGCTCGGAATAGGCCCGTATGCATCTTCTTTAATTGCCGCACAATGCTATGTTGCAAAATTAAAAAAATTTTTATGTTTTTGGCCATATTTCGTCTGCTGGTGCAAATTGAAAGCTCGGAATTGTCCCGTATGCATCTATTTTTAGTTGCGCACAATGCTACGTTGCAAAATTTTAAAAATATGTTTTTATGTTTTTCGGCCATATTTCGTCTGCTGGTGAAAATAGAAGGCTCGGAATAAACCCGTATGCATTTTTTAAATGCCGCACAATGCTATGTTGCTAAATTTCTAAAATATTTTTTTGTTTTTGGCCATATCTCGGCTGCTGGTAAAAATAATAGGCTCGGAATAGGCCCGTATTCATCTCCTTTAATTGCCGCACAATGCTATGTTGCCAAATTAAAAAAATTTTTTTTGTTTTTTCATTTCGTCTGCTGGTGAAAATAGAAGGCTCGGATCAAGCCCGTATGCATCTATTTTTAGTTGCGCACAATGCTACGTTGCAAAATTTCAAAAAAATTTTTTTGTTTTTTGGCCATATTTCGGCTGCTGGTGAAAATAGAAAACTCGGAATAAACCCGTATGCATTTTTTAAATGCCGCACAATGCTATGTTGCTAAATTTCAAAAATATTTTTTTCGTTTTTGGCCATATCTCGGCTGCTGGTAAAAATAATAGGCTCGGAATAGGCCCGTATTCATCTCTTTAATTGCCGCACAATGCTATGTTGCCAAATTAAAATTATTTTTTGTTTTTGTTCATTTCGTCTGCTGGTGAAAATAGAAAACTCGGAATAAACCCGTATGCATCTTTTAAATGCCGCACAATGCTATGTTGCAAAATTAAAAAAAATTTTTTTTTTGTTTTTCGGCCATATTTCGTCTGCTGGTGCAAATTGAAAGCTCGGAATTGTCCCGTATGCATCTATTTTTAGTTGCGCACGATGCTACGTTGCAAAATTTTAAAAATATGTTTTTATGTTTTTCGGCCATATTTCGTCTGCTGGTGAAAATAGAAGGCTCGGAATAAACCCGTATGCATTTTTTTTAAATGCCGCACAACGCTATGTTGCTAAATTTCTAAAATATTTTTTTTCGTTTTTCGGCCATATCTCGGCTGCTTGTAAAAATGATAGGCTCGGATTAGGCCCGTATTCATCTTCTTTAATTGCCGCACAATGCTATGTTGCAAAATTAAAAAAAATTTTTTTTATGTTTTTCGGCCATATTTCGTCTGCTGGTGCAAATTGAAAGCTCGGAATTGTCCCGTATGCATCTATTTTTAGTTGCGCACAATGCTACGTTGCAAAATTTCAAAAAATTTTTTTGTTTTGGCCATATTTCGTCTGCTGGTGAAAATAGAAAGCTCGGAATAAACCCGTATGCATATTTTTAAATGCCGCACAATGCTATGTTGCAAAATTAAAAAAATTTTTTTTTTGTTTTTGCCATATTTCGTCTGCTGGTGAAAATAGAAAACTCGGAATAAACCCGTATGCATCTTCTTTAATTGCCGCACAATGCTATGTTGCAAAATTAAAAAAATTTTTTTTTTCGGCCATATTTCGTCTGCTGGTGCAAATTGAAAGCTCGGAATTGTCCCGTATGCATCTATTTTTAGTTGCGCACAATGCTACGTTGCAAAATTTTAAAAATATGTTTTTATGTTTTTCGGCCATATTTCGTCTGCTGGTGAAAATAGAAGGCTCGGAATAAACCCGTATGCATTTTTTTAATGCCGCACAATGCTATGTTGCTAAATTTCAAAAATATTTTTTCGTTTTTGGCCATATCTCGGCTGCTGGTAAAAATAATAGGCTCGGAATAGGCCCGTATGCATCTTCTTTAATTGCCGCACAATGCTATGTTGCCAAATTAAAAAATTTTTTTTTGTTTTTGTTCATTTCGTCTGCTGGTGAAAATAGAAAACTCGGAATAAACCCGTATGCATCTTTTTTAAATGCCGCACAATGCTATGTTGCAAAATTAAAAAAATTTTTTATGTTTTTCGGCCATATTTCGTCTGCTGGTGCAAATTGAAAGCTCGGAATTGTCCCGTATGCATCTATTTTTAGTTGCGCACAATGCTACGTTGCAAAATTTTAAAAATATGTTTTTATGTTTTTCGGCCATATTTCGTCTGCTGGTGAAAATAGAAGGCTCAGAATAAACCCGTATGCATTTTTATTAAATGCCGCACAATGCTATGTTGCTAAATTTCAAAAATATTTTTTTCGTTTTTCGGCCATATCTCGGCTGCTGGTAAAAATAATAGGCTCGGAATAGGCCCGTATTATCTTCTTTAATTGCCGCACAATGCTATGTTGCCAAATTAAAAAATTTTTTTGTTTTTGGCCATATTCGTCTGCTGGTGAAAATAGAAGGCTCGGATCAACCCGTATGCATCTATTTTTAGTTGCGCACAATGCTACGTTGCAAAATTTCAAAAAAATTTTTGTTTTTGGCCATATTTCGGCTGCTGGTGAAAATAGAAAGCTCGGAATAAACCCGTATGCATTTTTTTAAATGCCGCACAATGCTATGTTGCTAAATTTCTAAAATATTTTTTTTCGTTTTTCGGCCATATCTCGGCTGCTGGTAAAAATAATAGGCTCGGAATAGGCCCGTATTCATCTTTTTTAATTGCCGCACAATGCTATGTTACCAAATTAAAAAAATTTTTTTTTTGTTTTTTGTTCATTTCGTCTGCTGGTGAAAATAGAAAACTCGGAATAAACCCGTATGCATCTTTTTAAATGCCGCACAATGCTATGTTGCAAAATTAAAAAAATTTTTATGTTTTTCGGCCATATTTCGTCTGCTGGTGCAAATTGAAAGCTCGGAATTGTCCCGTATGCATCTATTTTTAATTGCGCACGATGCTACGTTGCAAAATTTAAAAATATGTTTTTATGTTTTTCGGCCATATTTCGTCTGCTGGTGAAAATAGAAGGCTCGGAATAAACCCGTATGCATTTTTTTAAATGCCGCACAATGCTATGTTGCTAAATTTCAAAATATTTTTTCGTTTTTGGCCATATCTCGGCTGCTGGTAAAAATAATAGGCTCGGATTAGGCCCGTATTCATCTTCTTTAATTGCCGCACAATGCTATGTTGCAAAATTAAAAAAAATTTTTTTATGTTTTTCGGCCATATTTCGTCTGCTGGTGCAAATTGAAAGCTCGGAATTGTCCCGTATGCATCTATTTTTAGTTGCGCACTATGCTACGTTGCAAAATTTTAAAAATATGTTTTTATGTTTTTCGGCCATATTTCGTCTGCTGGTGAAAATAGAAGGCTCGGAATAAACCCGTATGCATTTTTTAAATGCCGCACTGCTATGTTGCTAAATTTCTAAAATATTTTTTTGTTTTTTGGCCATATCTCGGCTGCTGGTAAAAATAATAGGCTCGGAATAGGCCCGTATTCATCTCCTTTAATTGCCGCACAATGCTATGTTGCCAAATTAAAAAATTTTTTTGTTTTTTGTTTCGTCTGCTGGTGAAAATAGAGGCTCGGAAAGTGTATGCATCTATTTTTAGTTGCGCACAATGCTACGTTGCAAAATTTCAAAAAAATTTTTTGTTTTTTGGCCATATTTCGTCTGCTGGTGAAAATAGAAAGCTCGGAATAAACCCGTATGCATTTTTAAATGCCGCACAATGCTATGTTGCTAAATTTCTAAAATATTTTTCGTTTTTGGCCATATCTCGGCTGCTGGTAAAAATAATAGGCTCGGAATAGGCCCGTATTCATCTTCTTTAATTGCCGCATGCTATGTTGCCAAATTAAAAAATTTTTTTTTGTTTTTTGTTCATTTCGTCTGCTGGTGAAAATAGAAAACTCGGAATAAACCCGTATGCATCTTTTAAATGCCGCACAATGCTATGTTGCAAAATTAAAAAAAATTTTTTTATGTTTTTCGGCCATATTTCGTCTGCTGGTGCAAATTGAAAGCTCGGAATTGTCCCGTATGCATCTATTTTTAATTGCGCACAATGCTACGTTGCAAAATTTAAAAAAATGTTTTTATGTTTTCGGCCATATTTCGTCTGCTGGTGAAAATAGAAGGCTCGGAATAAACCCGTATGCATTTTTTTTAAATGCCGCACAATGCTATGTTGCTAAATTTCAAAAATATTTTTTTCGTTTTTCGGCCATATCTCGGCTGCTGGTAAAATAATGGGGAATTAGGCCCGTATTCATCTTTTTTAATTGCCGCACAATGCTATGTTGCAAAATTAAAATTTTTTATGTTTTTGGCCATATTTCGTCTGCTGGTGCAAATTGAAGCTCGGTTGTCCCGTATGCATCTATTTTTAGTTGCGCACGATGCTACGTTGCAAAATTTTAAAAATATGTTTTTATGTTTTTCGGCCATATTTCGTCTGCTGGTGAAAATAGAAGGCTCGGAATAAACCCGTATGCATTTTTTTAAATGCCGCACAATGCTATGTTGCTAAATTTCTAAAATATTTTTTTTTGTTTTTTGGCCATATCTCGGCTGCTGGTAAAAATAATAGGCTCGGAATAGGCCCGTATTCATCTTTTTTAATTGGCGCACAATGCTATGTTGCAAATTAAAAAATTTTTTTTTTGTTTTTTGTTCATTTCGTCTGCTGGTGAAAATAGAAGGCTCGGATCAAGTTTGAATGCATCTATTTTTAGTTGCGCACAATGCTACGTTGCAAAATTTCAAAAATTTTTTGTTTTGGCCATATTTCGTCTGCTGGTGAAAATAGAAGGCTCGGAATAAACCCGTATGCATTTTATTTAAATGCCGCACAACGCTATGTTGCTAAATTTCTAAAATATTTTTTTTGTTTTTCGGCCATATTTCGTCTGCTGGTGCAAATTGAAAGCTCGGAATTGTCCCGTATGCATCTATTTTAAGTGCGCACAATGCTACGTTGCAAAATTCTAAAAATATGTTTTTATGTTTTCGGCCATATTTCGTCTGCTGGTGAAAATAAAAGGCTCGGAATAAACCCGTATGCATTTTTTTTAAATGCCGCACAATGCTATGTTGCTAAATTTCTAAAATATTTTTTTCGTTTTTCGGCCATATCTCGGCTGCTGGTAAAAATAAGGCTCGGAATAGGCCCGTATTCATCTTCTTTAATTGCCGCACAATGCTATGTTGCAAATTAAAAAAATTTTATGTTTTTCGGCCATATTTCGTCTGCTGGTGCAAATTGAAAGCTCGGAATTGTCCCGTATGCATCTATTTTTAGTGCACAATGCTACGTTGCAAAATTTTAAAAATATGTTTTTGTTTTTCGGCCATATTTCGTCTGCTGGTGAAAATAGAAGGCTCGGAATAAACCCGTATGCATTTTTTTAAATGCCGCACAATGCTATGTTGCTAAATTTCTAAAATATTTTTTTCGTTTTTCCATATCTCGGCTGCTGGTAAAAATAATAGGCTCGGAATAGGCCCGTATTCATCTCCTTTAATTGCCGCACAATGCTATGTTGCAAATTAAAAAAATTTTTTTTTGTTTTTGTTCATTTCGTCTGCTGGTGAAAATGAAAGCTCGGAATAAACCCGTATGCATCTATTTTTAGTTGCGCACAATGCTACGTTGCAAAATTTCAAAAAATTTTTTTGTTTTGGCCATATTTCGTCTGCTGGTGAAATAGAAAGCTCGGAATAAACCCGTATGCATTTTTTAATGCCGCACACTATGTTGCTAAATTTCTAAAATATTTTTCGTTTTTGGCCATATTTCGGCTGCTGGTAAAAATAGGCTCGGAATAGGCCCGTATTCATCTTCATTAATTGCCGCACAATGCTATGTTGCAAAATTAAAAAAATTTTTATGTTTTTCGGCCATATTTCGTCTGCTGGTGCAAATTGAAGCTCGGAATTGTCCCGTATGCATATTTTTAGTTGCGCACAATGCTACGTTGCAAAATTTTAAAAAATATGTTTTATGTTTTTCGGCCATATTTCGTCTGCTGGTGAAAATAGAAGGCTCGGAATAAACCCGTATGCATTTATTTAAATGCCGCACAATGCTATGTTAAATTTCTAAAATATTTTTCGTTTTCGGCCATATTTCGTCTGCTGGTGCAAATTGAAAGCTCGGAATTGTCCCGTATGCATCTATTTTTAGTTGCGCACAATGCTACGTTGCAAAATTTTAAAAATATGTTTTTATGTTTTTCGGCCATATTTCGTCTGCTGGTGAAAATAGAAGGCTCGGAATAAACCCGTATGCAACTTTTTTAAATGCCGCACAATGCTATGTTGCTAAATTTCTAAAATATTTTTTCGTTTTTGGCCATATTTCGGCTGCTGGTAAAATAATGGGCTCGGAATAGGCCCGTATTCATCTTTTTTAATTGCCGCACAATGCTATGTTGCAAAATTAAAAAAATTTTTATTTTTCGGCCATATTTCGTCTGCTGGTGAAAATAGAAGGCTCGGAATAAACCCGTATGCATTTTTTTAAATGCCGCACAATGCTATGTTGCTAAATTTCTAAAATATTTTTTTCGTTTTTCGGCCATATCTCGGCTGCTGGTAAAAATAATAGGCTCGGATTAGGCCCGTATTCATCTTTTTAATTGCCGCACAATGCTATGTTGCAAAATTAAAAAAATTTTTTTATGTTTTGGCCATATTTCGTCTGCTGGTGCAAAATTGAAAGCTCGGCATTGTTCCGTATGCATCTATTTTTAGTTGCGCACGATGCTACGTTGCAAAATTTTAAAAATATGTTTTTATGTTTTCGGCCATATTTCGTCTGCTGGTGAAAATAGAAGGCTCGGAATAAACCCGTATGCATTTTTTTAAATGCCGCACAACGCTATGTTGCTAAATTTCTAAAATATTTTTTTCGTTTTTCGGCCATATTTCGTCTGCTGGTGCAAATTGAAAGCTCGGAATTGTCCCGTATGCATCTATTTTTAATTGCGCACGATGCTACGTTGCAAAATTTAAAAATATGTTTTTATGTTTTTCGGCCATATTTCGTCTGCTGGTGAAAATAGAAGGCTCGGAATAAACCCGTATGCATTTTTTAAATGCCGCACAATGCTATGTTGCTAAATTTCAAAATATTTTCGTTTTTGGCCATATCTCGGCTGCTGGTAAAATATAATAGGCTCGGAATAGGCCCGTATTCATCTTCTTTAATTGCCGCACAATGCTATGTTGCCAAATTAAAAAAATTTTTTTTTTGTTTTTCGTTCATTTCGTCTGCTGGTGAAAATAAAAAGAATAGGCCCGTATGCATCTTTTAAATGCCGCACAATGCTATGTTGCAAAATTAAAAAAAATTTTTTTTATGTTTTTCGGCCATATTTCGTCTGCTGGTGAAAATTGAAAGCTCGGAATTGTCCCGTATGCATCTATTTTTAGTTGCGCACAATGCTACGTTGCAAAATTTTAAAAATATGTTTTTATGTTTTTCGGCCATATTTCGTCTGCTGGTGAAAATAGAAGGCTCGGAATAAACCCGTATGCATTTTATTTAAATGCCGCACAACGCTATGTTGCTAAATTTCTAAAATATTTTTTTTCGTTTTTCGGCCATATTTCGTCTGCTGGTGCAAATTGAAAGCTCGGAATTGTCCCGTATGCATCTATTTTAATTGCACAATGCTATGTTGCAAATTTTAAAAATATTTTTTTGTTTTTCGGCCATATTTCGTCTGCTGGTGAAAATAGAAGGCTCGGAATAAACCCGTATGCATATTTTTAAATGCCTCACAATGCTATGTTGCAAAATTAAAAAAAATTTTTTTTATGTTTTCGGCCATATTTCGTCTGCTGGTGCAAATTGAAAGCTCGGAATTGTCCCGTATGCATCTATTTTTAGTTGCGCACGATGCTACGTTGCAAAATTTTAAAAATATGTTTTTATGTTTTTCGGCCATATTTCGTCTGCTGGTGAAAATAGAAGGCTCGGAATAAACCCGTATTTTAAATGCCGCACAATGCTATGTTGCTAAATTTCTAAAATATTTTTCGTTTTTGGCCATATTTCGGCTGCTGGTAAAAATAATGGGCTCGGATTAGGCCCGTATTCATCTTCATTAATTGCCGCACAATGCTATGTTGCAAAATTAAAAAAAATTTTTATGTTTTTCGGCCATATTTCGTCTGCTGGTGAAAATAGAGCTCGGAATAAACCCGTATGCATTTTTAAATGCCGCTGCTATGTTGCTAAATTTCTAAAATATTTTTTTCGTTTTTCGGCCATATCTCGGCTGCTGGTAAAAATAATAGGCTCGGATTAGGCCCGTATTCATCTTTTTTTGCCGCACAATGCTATGTTGCAAAATTAAAAAAATTTTTTGTTTTTTGGCCATATTTCGTCTGCTGGTGAAAATTGAAGCTCGGAATGTCCCGTATGCATCTATTTTTAGTTGCGCACAATGCTATGTTGCAAAATTTTAAAATATGTTTTTATGTTTTTCGGCCATATTTCGTCTGCTGGTGAAAATAGGCTCGGAATAAACCCGTATGCATTTTTTAAATGCCGCACAATGCTATGTTGCTAAATTTCTAAAATATTTTTCGTTTTTCGGCCATATTTCGTCTGCTGGTGCAAATTGAAAGCTCGGTTGTCCCGTATGCATCTATTTTTAATTGCGCACAATGCTACGTTGCAAAATTAAAATATGTTTTTATGTTTTCGGCCATATTTCGTCTGCTGGTGAAAATAGAGCTCGGAATAAACCCGTATGCATTTTTTAAATGCCGCACAATGCTATGTTGCTAAATTTCAAAAATTTTTTGTTTTTGGCCATATCTCGGCTGCTGGTAAAATATAAAGGCTCGGAATAGGCCTATCATCTTCTTTAATTGCCGCACAATGCTATGTTGCCAAATTAAAAAATTTTTTTGTTTTTTGTTCATTTCGTCTGCTGGTGAAAATAGAAAACTCGAATAAACCCGTATGCATCTTTTAAATGCCGCACAATGCTATGTTGCAAAATTAAAAAAATTTTTTTATGTTTTTCGGCCATATTTCGTCTGCTGGTGCAAAATTGAAGCTCGGAATTGTCCCGTATGCATCTATTTTAGTTGCGCACGATGCTACGTTGCAAAATTTTAAAATATGTTTTTATGTTTTTCGGCCATATTTCGTCTGCTGGTGAAAATAGAAGGCTCGGAATAAACCCGTATGCATTTTTTAAATGCCGCACAATGCTATGTTGCTAAATTTCAAAAATATTTTTGTTTTTCGGCCATATTTCGTCTGCTGGTGCAAATTGAAAGCTCGGAATTGTCCGTATGCATCTATTGTTGCGCACAATGCTACGTTGCAAAATCTAAAAATATGTTTTTATGTTTTTCGGCCATATTTCGTCTGCTGGTGAAAATAGAAGGCTCGGAATAAACCCGTATGCATTTTTTTAAATGCCGCACAATGCTATGTTGCTAAATTTCAAAAATATTTTTTCGTTTTTGGCCATATCTCGGCTGCTG